>NC_139142.1:179199638-179480754 GCF_964270905.1 Leucopleurus acutus
TGTCATTAGGGATGAGCTCGCTTTGATTTCAAGCAATTTACAAAGGGATTTGTACACCTCATTTCAAGTGTTTCACCAAGATATTGACTCATTGCTGCAGGTTGTAGATATTACTCACATTAATCTAGAAAATGACGGCAAAATGCTTAGTAATGATGTTTAACTGGGGCATTTCTAGGGAACTTTGCTGTTTAATTAGGAGATAATGATAAGAGCGTGGAGAGAACAAGGGCATAAAAGGTGTTTGCGTGTCAATATGTTTATGCCTAGTTCAATATGGTGACTTTTTAAGCCAACTAGTCAAATAAATTGCCATTATTATGGTACATGAATTTAAAAGGGATCATCATTCACTAACTAACTGTATTTTAACGTACACTTAGGAATAACCAACTATTGATGCCAGGGCATAATAAAAGGCACCCAGGAAGCGACAGCACTGAGTACAAAGGATGTGGTCTGTGATCACTACTTGGCCTCCACTTACACACCATCTTTCCCCGTGGAATAATAGGCTTGGAAATTTCCCTCTTCTTACATATGAAACACCAAACCATTAAAGTGCAAAAACAATTCTGAATTTATTATTTCTAGTAGCAGGCCCTTTGAACACAAATGAAGAGTTTATCCTCTGATTGTGGTTGTACTATTTTTTCCCCCAAAGAGCATATTCAAATTTGCATTTCAGCTTGGATGCTTTTAGTTGAAAGTAGTATATAGAAAAGCAAAAACCCAGAGTGTCGTAAACTAAAAGGGAAATTTATTGGCTAGAGGCAGAGCAGGCTCAACTGTCCAATCAGAGCTCTGGTTCTAGTTCCAGATGTTTCTCTCTGCTCTGCCTTGCTCTGTATATCAGTTCATCCTCATCCTGATTGCTCTCACAGGAGGGAGCTGGTAACAATTATAGCTGAGCCACACAGTTGCCCGAGACTGGGGCCGAGAGGATGGTCACGTCCCAGGTCTCCAGCGAGCTCCTGGGACGGGCCTCCAAGTGAGGGTCCTAGGCTTTGTGCAGGAAAGAATTCAAGAGCGAGCCCTAGTAAAGTGAAAGCAGGTTTATTTAGAGAGATACACATTCCATAGAGAGAATGTGAACCCTCTCAGAAAGTGAGGGGGGCTCCAGTATATGGGGTGGTTAGTTTTTATGGGCGGGGTGATTTCATAGGCTAACAAGTGAGAGGATTCCTCCAACTATTTGGGGGATGGGCGGGGATTTCCAGGAATTGGACCACTGCCCATTTTTTGGCCTTTTATAATCAGCCTCTGAACTGTCATGGTGCCTGAGGGTGTGTCATTTAGCTAATGTATTAAAATGAGGGTATAATGAGGCTCAAAGTCCACTGGAAGTTGAGTCTTCTGCCATCTTGGACTTAGTTGGTTCTAACCAGTTTATGTTGTATCCAACCGCTGTCATTCTTTTAAAGGTTGTACCCTGCCCCCTTCCCTCCTGTCTCAACAGATGGGAGAATGGCTTTTCTGCTGGAGAAGAAGTGGGGTGAAACTCTTTTCCTTTTAATGGCTTCAGGAAGTTGTAAACTTTAAGATATTAAGGAATCCCTAGGCAGGTAAATTATGAAATGTTTACATCAATTAATTCATTTATTCTGTCAATGCTTTTCAGCTAAATGCTACCAAAAACACACCAGTAGTTAAACAAGTTGGGCTAATTACTTATTGCATCAAGTGAGGACACACGTTATGCAGGAAAATGGGGTGTTCCAGTAAGAAGGTATTAAAAAGAACAAATTATAGGATTAGGATGAGTTGGGGGAGGATCTAAGGAAGTAGAGGTTTTCTCTAGATTGAATAATATCTATGAGTATCTCAATAAATCTTTGAAGAAAGGGAGGGGAGAGTGAAATGAGAATAAAGCTGTAATTGGTAAAGAAGTAGCATCACCCATTTCGGCCAAGAGATGGGGCCGGGGTGTTCTGGTATTTGTAAATGGCATAGTGACCTTGTTTTTGTCTGTGCTTAGACAAAATTATGAAGTTGCTTCATCTGATTTTATCATGGTCTCAGAGTAGCCTTGTTTGAGGTTGGTATTCTGTGAGATTGTTTATGTTTAGTAGGATAATAACACAGCCTAGATGTTCAGAAGTGTCAGGCCAGCTTCTGAATGTCAGGGGCTGTTCTTTTTTCCTTTCTCAACTCATTCAACATTGTTAAGTGCTTGTTGTTTGCTGGGATATCATTGCAAATTAGAGATGGTTCCTGTCATCAAGGAACTTACAGTGTAGTGAAAAAACAGATAAGAAATAGACAGTTGGCATTTATTCAGTTAACAAACATGGATTGCATGCCTCATGTGTGTCAGTCCCTGTTTTGGACGTGGAATATATTAGTGAAAAAATAGTAGAGATCTCTGCTCTCGTGGTGTCCTCATTCTAGCAGGGGAAGACACAATAAATAATAAAATGAAGAAGTATATTATTGATTTTTTTCAACGGTAATTATAGAAAAAAGGAAAAGTAGACAGGGTTAGAGGATTGAGACCAGGGAGAAAGTGGACTGTGGTATTAAATTGGATGAGAAAGAGAACGTGCTAGGGACTTCCCTGGTGGTCCAGTGGTTAAGACTCAGCACTTCCAGTGCAGGGGGCGGGGGTTCGATCCCTGGTTGGTGAACTAAGATCCTGCATGCCACACGGTGCTGCCAAAAAATAAATAAACAAATGGAGAAAGAATGTGCTGTGTTAGAAGAACATGGAACCATTAGGTAAGGGAAATATATGACCACTCAGGCATAATTTCAGGGTATTTTACTCATTTTTCTTTGACGATCTATGAACCAGAGTAAAATAAGATTTGGGTTGTTTTATTTATTTTATACTGGCGGTCAAGTTGGGTATGTTGAATCAATATGGCTTTATAGAAATATTACCTGTGTTTATTACAGGAATGGAAAATAATTTTGAGCATGTTTCTCATTTATCTACATTTTACAAAAAGTTAAAACTGCAAACAAACTTTCATACCACAGAAAAGGAGGAAGAGACTCCATTGGTCTCTATTTGTTTATTTACTGTAACTCCAGTTGACCCTTTTTAAAAGTTATGGATGTTGGACTTTGAAATGGATGGGAACACTTCCACCAAACTCATCTAGTTCTTTGCCAGCTTTAATGTCTATTTCTTAAACTAGCAGAGTGTTGCGTTTTCTTTTTCCTTCACCTACTATCTTCCTGTCAATGAAGACTTTTTCTCCTATCAGGACGTCTCTGGAGTGAGGAATGAGCCAATTTTATGTTTTTCTTAGGAGTGCAGTGGGTCATGGAAGGGAAGTCTGGGGAGACAGAACCCCAGTCAAAAGGCATACACATATGAAAGAGGTACTGGAAAGGTCGTCTTCCACAAGCCAAGAAGAGGAGTCTTCTACTTGCTCATTGTTTTCTTCCCTTCATCCACTTCAGTTTTTAAGGAGGTTTCTTGGGGATGACAACTACTCAACTTTGTTTTCTTCTCCTGATTTGTGTCTCTGGTCTTTGAGACGTTGCTTGTTTTTAGATTTCATCACAAACAGACCTAGCCCTGGTGAAATAGTGATGAGGTGAATTCTGTCTTCTGTCTTCCTAGTTTCAATGCTCTTTCCTTAAGAATCAGAGTCTCAGGACTTCCCTGGTGGTGCAGTGGTTAAGACTCCACCCTCCCAATGTAGGGGGCCTGGGTTCGATCCCTGGTCAGGGAACTAGATCCCACGTGCATGCCGCAACTAACAGTTCACATGCCACAACGAAGGAGCCTATGTGCAGCAACTAAAGGAGCCCGCCTGCTGCAACTAAGACCTAGTGCAACCAAATAAATAAATATTAAAAAAAAAAAAAGAATCAGAGTGTCAAATCAGGAAGAGACATTAAAGGTCTTCTGGTCTACCTTTCCTGTCTACACCCAAGACCCAAACTAGCATTCTATGTTGAAATGCCCCCAATGAAAGGAAATTAATTTCTACACAAGGTATCTCATTATTTCTTGCCACGACTTTGATTTTTTGTTTGTGTAGCTTCTACCCATTAATTGCAGCTCTAGCACTGGGGGGTATGAAGAAGAAAACATTCGCTATTTTGGACAACAATCTTTTAAATAATTTAAGATTCTTTTGATGTGTTTCTTTAATTCTTTACCTTTAATTTTCTTCCCTCCAGGGTAAACATTATCAGTTTTGCTCTTTTTTTTTTAATCTTCTTACAGCTCTCAAATGTACTCCAGTGCTTCACAAACTTGAGAAAATGCAGATCCCTTAAAAGAAAACACAATACAATATATAATGTTGACTTAAATTAGTTTTAATTTAAACCCATGTAAATATAAAAATATAAATGGGTATAAAGCCCTTATGTTAACGATTCTTAAACATGCAACTTGGAATTTAAAAATAAGCAAAAGTGTAAAACTGATAAAAATTAGCAACATTAACAAAACGTGACAGATTAAACTTGTATTTTACTGAAACCAAATTGTTTTCAATACGAAGATGATAATGCTATGATGCAAATTCTTTTGTTTCAGCATGTATATATACCCTGATGCCTTGTGGTAACACAATTCTACCACTTTCTCTGTATATAAAATAAGGATACAAAAAAAAAATGGTCTCACAGGATTACCGTAAGAATTGCACAAAATTATGTATGTTAACAGTTCTTGGTGCAGAACAGTCAAAAATGGCAGGTATTATTATTACTGTAATTGTTATTGCTGGTGGTAAGTGTAAACTGGTGTGTAATAGCTGCTTACAGATTTGAATGGAATACAATAAAACGCTGGCTGATAAACATCTTCCAAATTTAGGGCTCGTTTCCATTCCCCAACATGGCTTTTGAAATTTGCTCTTAATTTCCAAATTAAACAGACTTGCCAGATGCTTGCTGGAAAGTGGGTCATCTCTGGCAAGCAAAGCCAGGGGAGAGTCACAATAACATATAGAGGATATTCCTTGCTACATTTCACTCAGTGAGCTATGGTCCTTGTATCAAAGAGCTGAAATGTTATGTCGGAATCAAGAAAATATTATTCACCTGTCTTCATTACCTCGGCTGCCCCTGAGATGGATTAAGTTTTGATTTTCTCTGTCTTTGGATATAATAGATGGCAGCTCCCTGAAGGTTAATGAATTGCTCACAGAGCTGTGGTGCAGCGAAACTCTGCAAACCCTTCTTTCCATCTATACCAACACAAAGAGTAGATGTATAACTTCACTTTGGATCCTGAAAATACATTACCTTCCTACTGACATGCACCAAAACCTGACTTTAATCACATTGTAAGTCAAAGAACAAAATGAAATGGACAAAGATGTTAATTGTTACTTTTAAAGACCTTATCAAAGTAGAGGTCATCTCCTTGGATTCATTTGTTGTCTGGATGGTGATACTTTGAGTGATAAAGTAATACAAAACTTTAGGCTCAGGTTTTTACTATGGGGCAATGGGATATTTTGAATGGACACCATCCCTGAGCTGGGTCTTTGTGCCTGGATGCCCCAGTTTAGCTATCATATTAGATAAGACTTGACTAATGCAAAAATATTCACAGTTGTATTATATTATCAGTTCAAGTTGCTAGGTTTTCAGAATATGTGTTATAGAGACACACTGAAGAAAACACACACACGCGCACACACACACACACACACACACCCCATATGGCTTTCTGGTGTGTAGCCAAAATGAAACTAAAAGACCTTGGTTGTTTTGAATCAAGTTTTCTTGCAGTAATTTCCAGTAATTGTTTTTTTTAAAATGTCTCTTCCAAGTCAAGAGAACTGGAGAAGACCTGTTTTGCTCTGGTCCGTACTTTTGGAAGTCATACTCCTAGACACTTTATTCTGGAATATTTGAATTTGCAATTTCCAAACTAAGTAATAAGGGCTACATGAAAACTTTCCAGGTGGTACATGGACCAGGTAGTTTTTAAAAAATCAACTTCCAGATATTTGACTTCCACGTATCTGTTTTCCTAAAAATGATCTGTATGACAATGCTCTTGGGGCAACTTCTGAAGCTCTTCTCCTTGGCCTTATCCCCTTCACAATTCTCCTTCTCTTACTTTATCAGAGACACCTCTCACCCACCTGGGATCTTAATATGATGTGTTCCCCTGGGGTCCAAAAGCTTCTATGCCTTCAATCAAACGGTCATTTACAATATTGGTGTCTGGTGTCATCTCTTAATAGAGGCATCATAAACCCATGGGGGTGGCCCCTGTGGGTGAAGCCAGGCATTAGAATGATGATATTTTGGTCTGAAGGATATTCAGAACCCACATGTATCATAAAAAATGGGGTTGCTGCAGCGGTGACACTTTTTAATATTATTACTTCACCTTTTCCATTCCCTGAACATTGTCAAAGAATGCATCACTTCGGACGGAAAATTTGAAAAGAATGAAGTGGAGAATCTGATATATCTGAAGTAGAGAACAACAGTGAAAATACTGTGGGTAGCAGCACGTCAGTTCAATCTGGGGGAAGGCTCTGGGCAGACATTTGTGCCTCCCTTACCTGTCCATTCCTCCGTTTATCTTAAAATATTAGAATTTCAAAATTTGGTAAAAAGCTACTCTGCACACCAGCTCCGCATGTTCACCGTTCTCAGTAATGAGTCAATGCTTGTAAAGAACCTCATTCATCCCTGTCTCAGTCTGAGTCTCAGTTGCATGTTTTGTGTGATTTCAGGGAAGAAGGAAACGGTTCCATATTTAGTTTTTAAAGAGCATCTCTTTAAGAAAATATCTTCGTTTTCTATGCTGTATAACAAATTGCTGTAAAACTTACTAGCTTAAAACGACACAAATTTGTTGTCTCACAGTGTCCCTGGGTCAGGAGGATGGGTACAGCTTAACTGGGCTCTTTGCTCTGGGTCCCACCAGGCTGAAATGAAGGTGTTGGCTGGGGCCGCTACTCTCACCTGAGGTTTAGAGTCATCTTATCAGCTCACTGGTTGTCGGGAAAATTCCTTGCCTTCTGGTGGTTTGACTGGGGTCCCCTTTTCCTGCTAGCTGTTACCAGGGACCACTCTCAGCCCCCAGAGGCCACCCACAATTCCTTGTCATGTGGCCCCCAGAGGTAGCTCTGGTTCACAACATGGGTATTTGTTTGCTTCCCCCCAGGCCAGCAGGATCTTGTTACTGCTGCTTCCTTTCTCTGTAAATGCCCCTGATTAGATTAGCCCCTCCCATTTGTTGAACTCAAGGTGAGCTGATTTGTAACCTAATCATGGGAGCATATCAGCTCATACTCACAGTTGGAGCCCACAAGCAAGGAGAGGGCGTTATACAAGGTGTGTACAACACGGGATGGTATCTTGGGGACCATGTCAGATTTCTGCCAACCACAGCCCCCCTCTGTCTCTCCGTCACTTACGTCCCTCCCAAATGTAAAATATGAATATATCTACACCCTCCGAAGCTTCCCAAGAGTCTCATCCCACTACAGCAACAATTCAAAGTCTAAAATCTCATCTAAATGTCATCAGCTCAAATCCAGAATCTAAATCAGCACCAGGTAGGAATGAGGCTACTAGATGAAATTCATTGAGCATAGCTGCTAGGCCACAAAGTCTCGCCATCTGTGGATACTCGAAACCAACGACACAAACCATTTGCTCCCAACATGCAATGGTGGGACAGGCATAGAATAACAGATGCAGGTATCGTGGTTCAAAAAGTAGGAAAATGGAAGGTAAAAACATACCTATCTGTTAAAGGCAGTTCTGAAATCCAGCTGAGCAAATGGGAATTTCCTGATTAGATTTCAAGGCCTGGGAATAATTCTCCCCGGTTCATGGATCCACCTCCTGGGCTCTTGGCTCCACCCCCTGAATCATCCTTCCTTTTCTACGAAAGGCGGCTCCTGTTTGCAGCTGAGTACTTTTATTAGCCTGCTTCCTGCCAGAGAATCTGGGGAGGGCAACAACCTCATCTTATTCCCTATGATCTTTGTCCCTTTTAGCCCAAGCTGGCAACGTTTCTGCTGAAACAATTTTCTTAAGAAGTCTGTGGATCCTCCGTGAATTTTACTGGATTTCATTCCGTTTGATAAAAGCCACGCCTACCAATGTTTTCAGGATCATCATTTCAGTCTCTCAGGTGGCTGGCGAGACGGCAGAAGGACGTCACGCTAAAGCATCCTAGAGGCCCTCTGGTTTGATCGAAGCACACCTTGTCTCTTGAAAGGGTCCTTTGTGTGATTGGATACACTAACCTTTTAATCTTGCTGAGGTTTATTTACTCCTCAGCTGATGGACATTTGGGTTGTTTCCAGTTTGGGGCTATTATGAATAAAGCTTCTATAAACACTTGGTTACAAGTCTTTGTGTGGGCATATGTTTTCATTTCTCTTGAGTAAATGTCTAGGAGCAGAATTGCTGGGTAATAGGGTAGAAACATGACGAGAAACTGCTAAACATTTTCCAAAGGAATTGTACCATTTTACACACCTGCCAGCAATGCATGCAGTTTCTGATTGCCCGGTATATTGAATTTTAGCCATTTTCAGTGGGTGTCTAGTAATATCTCTTCATGACTTTAATTTGCACTTCCCCAATGACAACATGGTGAGCATTTTTCATATGCTTACTGGCTATTCATACAAATTCCTTTGTGAGGTGTCCCTTCACATTGCTTTGCCCATGTTTTTATGAGATGGTCTTTTAATAATTGAATTAGAGTGATCCTTTACATGTTGGATAGAGGCTCTTTTCCAGATGTAAGTATTACAAATAATCCCAGTCTGTGACTTGCCCTTTTATATTCTTAACTGTGTTTTTAATAAGTTTAAAATTTTGATGAAATATAATTAATCAATATTTTCTTTGATACTTAGTAATTTCTGGGTCCTGTCTAATAAATATTACTTTATCCCCAGGTCATGAGATAGTCTCTGATGACTCTTCTAGAAGTTTTATAGTTGTAATTTTTACAGTTAGTTCTCTAATCCACCTTGGATGAACTTTGCGTGCAGAGTGAGGTAGGTATCACGATAAATTTTAGTCCATGTGGATACACGATTGCTCCATCACCATTTGTTAAAAGACCTGCTTTTCCATCTGTCCTGAGCCTATTGATGGTAGTGCCCTTGGCTAGGAAGGCCTATGGTGCTCACCCAGCACATGTTACACACAGGGAGCTCCACTGACCTTTCTTCCACTGGGGCCACTGTTTATGGCTGGGCCAACTCGAGCTTTTTATGATCCAAGGATGCACTTCAGCAAGAAACTATTAGGGGGCTTTGAGCAACAAGATTTACTACTCACAGGTCCTGGAGGGTATAGGTCATGCTGGAGAGACCACACAGTAAGGTCACAGGCAGAGGCAGTGTGGACCTGGGACTCTGCCTTTATTAGGGTCAAAAAGTGGCGTGTCTAGGGTTTGGGGGTTCATTCTTTTTTTTTTTCTTTGTGGTACGCGGGCCTCTCACTGTTGTGGCCTCTCCCACCTCGGAGCACAGGCTCCAGACGCGCAGGCCCAGCGGCCATGGCTCACGGGCCCAGCCGCTCCGCGGCATGCGGGATCCTCCCAGACCGGGGCACGAACCCACATCCCCTGCATCAGTAGGCGGACTCTCAACCACCGCGCCACCAGGGAAGCCCTGGGGGTTCATTCTTTATTGGCTAATGTAAAGCATGAAAGTGGGAATTAGGGTGAGAGAAGGGAGAAGTAGGGTCACTCAAGTGGTCAGTGATCTAGATCTTTCTGGAAGAGGGAGCTGCTTGTGGGGGAGCAATCTAGCTCCTTACCTGGTTGTTTTGCCAGTGGCTGTGTCTTACAGCTGGCAATATGCTTTTCGCGATGGATGTCTTTTGAAATGGCTGCTTTGGCAGTCAAAAGCTTAATGTCAGGCACTTACACTACACTCATATTTTCCCTTAAGTTGCTTTAGTGTCGACGCGAGAGGGAGGAGATATGGGGATATAGGTATATGTATAGCTGATTAACTTGGTTATACAGCAGAAACTGGCACGCTACTGTAAAGCAATTATACGCCAATAAAGATGTTAAAAAAAAAAGAAAAGCGAAACAAAAAAAATAAAATATATTTATAGGAAGCAAGATGATTTTTAATCTATAAGTGTAAAAGCCAAAATGTGAAACGGATTTGGGGCAACCGAAAAGAATTTAATTGTTCGTATGAGGTAACAGAGAGAAAGACTTTCTGTGAGCTGATCATTATAAATCCATTTTAAGTTAAAAGAGTAGAAAATTAACTTAGGGATTTGTGGGGCCATTTCTCAAATTAAAAAAAAAGTTGCTTTAGTGTCTCTGTTGGAAATCAATTGACTATATAGGGTTGGGTGTAATTCTGGACTCTCTCCTCTGCTTCATTGACCTATTTGTCTATACTCATGTCAATATCCCAGTCTCTTGTCTGTTGTTGCTGTATAAAGAATTAAAGTAAGAAAGGTAGATTCTACAACTCTATTATTCTTTTTCAAGATTGTTTTCCCTATTATAGGTCATTTGAATTTCCATATACATCTTAGAATCTGTTTGTTAATGTCTACAAAAAATACTGCAATTCTGATAAGATTCATGGCACCTAGAAATCAATTAGGGATAAATTAACATCTTAACAGTGTATGTCTTCCAATTCATAAACATAGTGTATTTCTCCCTTTATTTAAGCTTTCTTCAATTTCTCTCATCAGTTCTTCGTAGTTTTCAGTACATAGTTGCTGCATATCTTGTTAAATTTATTCCTAAATATTTAATATTTTTTGACACTAATGTAAGTAGAAACATTTTTTTAAAATTTCATTTCTGGTGGTGTAAAGAAACAGCTAATTTTTGATACACATTGACCGTGTGTTCTATAACCTCGATAAACACACTTATTCGTTCTAGTAGTTTCACTGAAGATTCCTTAAGATTTTTTTTGAAGAACAGCTTATATTTTTAGAGCAGTTTTAGGTTCACAGCAAAACTGAGCAGAGGGTACAGAGGTTTCCCACATACTCTCTGTCCCAACACATGCATATCCTCTCTCATTACTAACATCCCCACCGAGGCAGTACATTTGTTACAACTGATGATCCTGTACTTACGCATCATTATCACTCAGAGTTCCTTGTAGACATTAAGGTTCACTCTTAGTGTTGTACATTCTATGGGTTTGAGCTGTACAGGTTTTCAACACTTTTGGGGAAATACCAAGGAATGTGATTGCTGGATCAAATGGTAAGGGTATGTTTAGTTTTATAAGAAACCACCAAACTGTCTTCCAAAGTGGCTGTGTCATTTTGCATTCACGTCAGCAACAAATGAGGGTTCCTGTTGAGCTACATTCTTGCCAGCGTTTGATGTTACTGGTGTTCTGGAGTTTGGCCCTTCTAACAGGTGTATCGAGGTAACTTGTTTGCATTTGCCTGATGACATATGTTGTGGAGCACCTTTTCATATGCTTATTTGCCATCTAATATCTTCTTTTCCCCCGGCTTTATTGAGATATAATTGACATAGAACATTGTGTAAGTGTGCGATTTGATATATGTATATATTGTGAAATGATTACCACAATAAGATGAGTTGACACATCTATCACCTCACGTAGTTGTCTTTTTTTATGGTGAAAACTTTTCAGATCTACTCTCTTGGCAACTTTCAAGTATACAACACTGTTGTTAACTACAGTCATTATGCTGTATATTAGATCCTCAGAACTTATTCATCTTGTAACTGCAAGTTTGTCCCCTTTGACCACCTTCACCCATTTTCCACACCATTTTGCCCTTGGCAACCACCAATGTTTCTATGAGTTCAGGGTTTTTTTTTAAGATTCCACATATAAGTGAGATTGTACAGTATTTGTCTTTCTCTGTCTGACTTAGTTCCCTTAACATAATGGCCTCAAGTTTCATTCATGTTCTTGCAGATAGAATTTTCTTTTTTATAGATGAATAATATTCCATTGTATATATACCATTGTATATACATATATATATATATCTCCAAAACTGAGTTCTATAAAATGCAGAATTTACTGAAATTGTCTTTTACAAATTAAAAACTCAAAGAATAAGAAAATAAAATTTATTGTAAATCAGAGGTACTGTCCATTCAGATTTGGTGTGACAGAAGAAGAGACAAGAATATCGATATTAATAAGAGAAAACTACCTGTGGCTCCATTTTGAACTTCATAATCAAGCATTCTCTCTTCTATGATTAATCTTTGGCAGCCTTCTTTGTTTTGGACCATCCTTCCTCTCCCTTCACACCCCTCATCACCAATGTACTTATCCTCAGAGCGTCTCTAAGCCTGTGCTGTTCCTCTACCTGTTACCTGAAGATCCATTCCTTGCCCTGTCCATGCTCTGCTCAGTACTTGTTGGGTGCAGCTAATTGATAAGAAATTGGGGGCTGGGGGCTGGAGAAGACAGGGCATTTCTTTCCTCCCCCACAGTCTTAGATGGTGTTTCTTATAGCAGCCGCACCTCCTTGAGACTCCAACTCCTACCAGACACACCCAAGGTGGTCCCAGCTTCCATTAGGTGGTGCTGGTCTCAGGTCTCAGCTGGCGTTGCTTTTTCCCTTTGTCCCCGGCCTAAGGGCAGTCCTGGCTTCCTGCTGTTGCTAATCTCTGGGTTATCTGATGCCTTTCCACAGCCATGTAACCACTTCTCTGAAATAAATTCCCTTGTTGTAAATATTTGAGGAGACTTTTCTTTTCTTGGTTAAACACTAATGGATACAATCACTTAAAAATTGCCTTATTCTACAATCTTAAAATAGTGTCTAATATCATAACCGTGATTCTCAATGGTGGGCTAGTGACCAATATAGAAATTCAAGGTTTTCTTTCCGTTATTACAGAAAATGAAATGCAAGTCCACAGAATCATTTTTATGTATATTAAGAGCTACTTACTAGTAATCCATTAAGTGGATTATTAAAGGTTACAAATATTTAATATACATATAGCAAAATGCTTTTAATAGATTTGGTGAAAAATATTTTGAAATATTGTAGGTATTAATTTATAGTGGTTTGCCTATATATGTTGATTTATCAACACAGTTATTTACAACATGGGATAACATCTCCCTGATCAGCTTGTGAACTTTAAATCTAACCATGGATTATATTTTAAATTTAAAAAGTAAAATTTTTAATGTTTTTGAAAAATACAGGTTCCTGGAACCTAATCCAGACTCACGGGTTACTCGTCGGAGAAGGGGGACCAGAAATCTGTGCTTTTAACAGCTTTCTCAGGCGACCCTTTGTCAGTTAACTTCTCATTTTCATTATGGGTGTTTGGGAAGACGGTGTGGCAAGAAGTATGAATACGTAAAACTGGTAGCTAGTGGGAAGCAGCCGCATAGCATAGGGAGACCAGCTCCGTGCTCTGTGACCACCTAGAGGGGTGGGATAGGGAGGGTGGGAGGGAGACCCAAGAGGGAGGGGATATGGGGATATATGTATATGTATGGCTGGTTCACGTTTTATACAGCAGAAATGAACCCACCGTTGTAAAGCAATTATACTCCAATACAGATGTTAAAAAAAAGAATGAAAAATAAATAAATAAAATCTAAAACCATAAAAAAAGAAGTTTGGACACAAGTACGATTTTCCAGAGCCCAAACTGATCAACTTTGTGGTTATTGCTTTTACCTCTGAGAGACTTACAGGAACTGGAGGTTAAACATTGGACCTGGTATTGAAAGCATCCAATACCCAGAGAGGGGCCCCAACTATTTCCTTGAAGCTATTATCTTCTGAGGTTGACTACAAAAACACTTAGTCATCCTGAGGTGTGACTGTGTCTGTCTGATGGACAGGAAAGGGGGAAAATTTTACTCATATCAATTAATAGAGAAGTTCTGGAAAGATCTTATATTTCCAGAAAATAAGTCAACCCAGTAACACCACTAGTCCTCTTTGCACTTGTTTTGAACTACCTGCAAGTCGGAGTTAGTCTGGGTGAGAAACAGGGTCACAAAACAGTATTTTCTGAATATGAGTCCATTTCCAAAATTCCCATAAGCTCCTCCTGGGAGCCCTTGGGGTTTTTCATGTATGCTCTATGGGGGAGGTTGCTAGCTGCCCTTCAGGGGGCATTCTACCCATCTGCTTCGGTATTAGGACTTTTAGGTGGACACAAGGCTGCCAGAACAGACATTGCCCAGTTTTCTTTCAGCTGGGTGCAGCCGTGTGATTTAGCTCTGGTCAGGAGGTTAAGTGTGAAAGTGGTAGAGGTAACGTCTGGTTCTTAAGGGGAAGGTCCATGCTTTTCCACTCACTTTCTTCTTTTTTTTAAATTTTTGTTTTATATGGGAGTATAGTTGATTAACAATGTTGTGTTAGTTTCAGGTATACAGCAAAGTGATTCAGTTATATATATATATCTATACACACACACACACACACACACACACACACACACACACACACACACACATATCTATTATTTTTCAGATCCTTTTCCCCATATAGGTTATTACAGTATATTGAGTAGAGTTTCCTGGGCTATATAATAGGTCCTTGTTGATTAGGTATTTTATATATAGTAGTGTGTATATGTAAATCCCAAACTCCTAATTCATCACTCCCCTCCTTCAGCCACTTTCTCCTTTCCTCTTCTCTAGGGGCTGAATGCACGTGTGGAGGTAAAGGTGGGTGTGGTGAGGACTCAGATGAATGAGCAATTGGAGAGAAGGGGTCAGGGGTTTGGAGCCCTTCCCTGAGCAGCCCGTGGCATCAGCCAGGATTTTGAAGGAAAGAGAAAGAAATGTCTATCCTACATGAGCCAGTATTATTGGGTGACTGTTGCACACCCCACACTCATGCTCTCATACATGAATGCATTGCCTTAGCCACCACTGACCATCTGCTCCAGCTGTTTCTGGGTTACAGAGGCTGCCAGGGCCTTTGGGGAGGCTTGACAGGCACTGGGTGTTGGTGAGGTCCGTAAATTGCTGTGAAAGCAGTTTGCTGGTTGCCAGAGTCTGCTACCCCCAAAGCCCACGAGAGGCTGCTCTAATACACGTATTGGCTTTCCTGGGGCACGGCTCAAGTCACTGGAACTACTGGATATATTGATGCCCTTATACCTCTCAGACAAGGTTAGTTATGTCCCAATCCCTGAGTGAACATAGTTTAAGATATTTCAAGTCAATCAATTAGCAGATAATCATTGAGCAACTATTGGGACTTCTGCCACATTCTGGTGATAGAAAGACATAAAAGAGAGGGCTGTGTCTGAGGATTTTATTTTGGGATAGAATGTGGAAATACTGAGTTGCACAGCACATGAGAGCTCTTCTAGCCCAATGTCCCAATTTGCAAAGGTAGGAAAAAGAAGGCTCAGGGCTGTGATTTGCCCAATCACATATCCTAATGGGGTAGGACTGCCTCTTAATGCTCTTTTCATCGTAATTCCTTGTCCATCAGTCATTCAGAATAGGGCTTCTCAAACTTTCATGTGCATACGAAGCACCTGGGATCTTAACAGAAACGTATTTTCTCAGTGTTCCAGAGGCTGGGTTCCCACAGGGTTTGATCTTGGTGAGGACCCTCTTCCTGGCTTCAGGTGGCCACCTTCTCACCACGTCCTTACATGGTAGAGGGGGAGCAGGTAAGATCCCTGGAGTCTCTTCTGATAAGGACATGAATACAGATGGATCAGGGATCCACTCTTAGGACCTCATTTAACCTTCATTTCATCCTTACTCCAAATATAGGCACATTGGGAGTTAGGGCTTCACCTTCTGGGGGATATAATTCCATTCATAGCAGCCACCTTAGACAGAGGACAACCTGAGATCACCCTAAACAGAGAGGACAGGTGATTCAACTTAAAAAGCCCTTCTGGGGCTTCCCTGGTGGAGCAGTGGTTGAGAGTCCACCTGCCGATTCAGGGGACGCAGGTTCGTGCCCCGGTCCGGGAGGATCCCACATGCCGCGGAGCGGCTGGGCCCGTGAGCCATGGCCGCTGGGCCTGTGCGTCTGGAGCCTGTGCTCTGCAACGGTAGAGGCCACAGCAGTGAGAGGCCCGCGTACTGCAAAAAAAAAAAAAAAAAAAAAAAAAAAGCCCTTCTGAAAAATGCCTCTGGACAGCCTTCCTTCTAGACATCACTGGAAATATAAAGCGTGAGAAGATGAGTATGAAGAGATGCTGCTTGGAAATGTGTTCTCGGCAAAGCTCGGTACGTACCCGAGCTTGATGTCTTCTTCACAGTGTCTTCTTTTATCCTTAAAAGATGTCCCGCTTTTTTCTTAGCTCGCCTGTATAGGAAATTAACCTCCAGATTCTGCTTGTCTGAGGTCTTAGACCCTTTTCTTTCCTTGCTTAAGAGTCTTTGAAACAAACTACACCGTGCTTTGGGTCCGTCATGATGTCCAGAGAAAATATTGCCTCAGATTTTTTGGAGATACTCAGGGAAGGGAAGTGTGGAGGAGAGGAGCTCTCTTCTTTGGCTTTCTGGGTAGCAGAGGAGAAGAAATCCCACGGTTATAAGATCTGATGCCCGTGCAGCTGCTGTTCATTCCATGGTGCATCGGAGCTGTGCTGACTGCTATACCATAGCATGAAAAAGCCATCCTTCTCTTTGCCAAGGAACCCAACTGAGAGAAGCTTTTTCCGTTGCGAAGCACAGGCTCCGGACGCACAGGCTCAGCGGCCATGGCTCACGGGCCAAGCCGCTCCACGGCATGTGGGATCTTCCCGGACTGGGGCACGAACCCGTGTCCCCTGCATCAGCAGGCGGACGCTCAACCACTGCGCCACCAGGGAAGCCCTGAGAGAAGCTTTTTAAAACTTAGAAGAGAGAGAATGTTTAGTTAATGCATGAATGACAGATTGCAGTAATATATATATATATACACACACATCATCTGAGTTTCTGGGATGTTAATGAAATAAATGATTTATTATATGACTTCCATGACATTTAACGAGTAATGTTGAAGCAATAAGCATATACTTAAGACTCTTTTACAGCTACTGAATTTATTTCTCATATTAATCCTTTCAGGCAATGGATGATCCTATCTATATCTTTGTGTTTGTATCCTAAATAATAATAACAACACTTTATTTTTTTTTGCAGAATATATCAAAGCTTGCAAACATTTATTATTTCTTTTCTACTGTACTGTATTATCTGAGAAGACTAAGTATTTTAAATGCATTTGACCTATGCAAATGGACCCATCCACTTGACCTAGGCAGAGCCTCTGGTAAATGTCTGGCCTCGTGTCACAGTATGTTCCTACGTGGGCAGCCTCCTCCCCTACTCCTCTCCCAGCCTAGGGCAACTTAATCTTCACCCATGGGATCTTCTTTGTCCCAGACTTTTGGATTGGTCTGAATAAAGTCGAGGGGAATTTGATGAATGCCTAGATCAGGGATTCAGCTGCAGTACAGCTCAGGTTAATCTTATTCTCCAGTTTTAGAAATCAGGCCTAGTTGTTTGTGATTGAGTCCCATATTGTGAGCCTTTCAGTATCTGAGTCTCACTCGTGCTCCCCAGACCTGGCTTTGCTTGGTACCGCTTGTCTTTTGGTACCTATGCTCTGCCCTTATTAGTCAATTCTCCTGGTGACTCAGCTTTGCAGACCTCTCCTGGTGTCCAGTGCCAAGAGCGAGCACCCCTGCAGGTAGGTGTGAGACGGAGTCTTTGCTCTTCCTGGTGTTTCAGGATCACCTGGGTATACTGTGTTGCAAGTAATTTGTAACTGATGATCAAATTCTTAGTATTTGGGAATGGTTTACTACGATTTTTATTTAAAAGATTAAAGTGAATTTGTGGTTATTGTTTTTTTTTTGAGTATAGTTGATTTACAACGTTGTGCTAGTTTTGGGTATATAGCAAAGTGGTTCAGTTTATATATATGTCTATCTGTCTATCTATCTATTTATAATTCTTTTTCAGATTCTTTTCTTTTTAAAAAAATATTTATTTATTTATTTGGTTGCATGTGGTCTTAGTTGCAGCAGGCGGGCTCCTTAGGTGCGGCTTGTGGGCTCCTTAGTTGTGGCATGCGAACTCTTAGTTGCCGCATGCACGTGGGATCTAGTTCCATGACCAGGGATCGAACCTGGGCCCCCTGTGTTGGGAGCATGGAGTCTTATCCACTGCACCACCAGGGAAGTCCTGATGTTGCCGTGGATAAGATTCTTTTCCATTATAGGCTATTATAAGATATTAAGTATAGTTCCCTGTGCTATGCAGTAGGTCCCTGAGGTTATTCTTATCATAACATTACTCTCTGGCATTATGATCTATTCTCAGGGGAGTAATCGGGGTGTGTTATAACTATCACTCTGAGAATTGTACATAAATCAGAGTATGGCCACAGAGGTGTGCCCAATCTGTGATGTCATCTACTGTACTTCCTCACAAGGAAAAATGGTGGATGCCCTAATCCAGGACACAGTAAGAATGTAAGTGAAATTTAACCTCTGAGGCATATTAGGAAGAGCCAGGGAAATAAGTGAATGTAAATACTTTCAGAAAAAAATTCATTGATTTATCTATATAACCTATGTCTATCAATTAACCCCTGCCTAATTTCTAAAGACCTCAAGGTGACCAGGCAGACAGACATAGACCGGTAAACATACCTTTTATCAGACATCCTGACAAGTTAGTTGTTTCTTTAAAAGAAAGGGACTTTTGGGAATACTTGACTGGTCTCAGACCAGAATCTGGTTTAATTGGTTTCAATGGGACTCAAGCATCAGTAAATACAAACCTTCAGGTGATTCCAAAATGCAGACCAGCAAAATTACAAAGGTGTCCTGTATAAAAACACCTTTAATTGTGTGAATTAATTTTGCAACCTTCACAAGAATCCTGGAAGGATAGAGCAGGTGTTAAAAATGTGATATATGGAGGAACTCTGGAATTTATTTATCTGTCTTGAAGTCAGAGGGACATGAACCCAGCACTCAGAGGCACAGCGATGCTGAACGCAGAAATGGGGAAACGTCTCTGGGATTCATAGGTTTTCATTTCAGCCTAGGATCTCCCTGAGCAATGAAGCTGTCAGTTTGTCCAATTTGAAACCTTCTAAGTCATGAAGTCACTGCCACCTAGTGTTACTGATTTTCTTTCCTTTTTGGATTTTTTTCTTTTTTCTTCTTTCTCTCTCTCCTTTCCTCCCTCCCTCTCTCCCTCCCCTCCTCCCTTCCTTCCTTCCTTTTTTCGCTCTTTAACTCCCTCACTCCCTGAAATAAACCAATGTTTTCCCAGGGCTAGGAAAGTTAGCTTTGGCTCAGAGAGAGGGACGGTGTAAGCTCATATTCCCAGATCTATTGTCTGGGCTCTTGTTTGTGAGAATTTTCTCTCTCCTAAGTGAGGATCTAAACTGCTATTATTCTTATATCTTTTTAAAAAATATTTATTTACTTATTTATTTGGTTGCACCAGGTCTTGGTTGCAGCAGGCGGGATCCTTAGTTGTGGCATGTGAACTCTTAGTTGCAGCATGCATGTGGGATCTAGTTCCCTGACCAGGGATCAAACCCGGGCCCCCTGCATTGGGAGCGCAGAGTCTTAACCACCGTGCCACCAGGCAAGTCCCTATTCTTGTATCTTTTAGGAGTCACTTCCAGATTGAAATAAGGTAGTCATGAGGAATTTCAGTTTATCTGTATCATTACTCCCACCCATTAATTTTTTAGAAGGAAAGTGGTGCTTAGCAAATATTTGTAGAATCTGCTTGATTTGTTTAGTGTTGGCTTTCAAAAAAAAAAATTGGTTGTTAAACCAACCAGAACAACCCTACAGAAAGACGTTTAAATAAAATGTGTGACGTTCTGCACAGTGATTACCTTGTGGATATAGGGTGAAAAAGAAGGTGACTCTATGATTTGCGGGTTTTGACTTGTCCTTTTCTGGCTTCATTCCCCATATCAGGTCTATCAGTTGGTCCTGCCAACCCCACATCCAAAATACATCCCTAATCCATCACCTGTCTTGGTTCTCATTGGTACCCCTTTGGTCCAAGCTGTTAGCATCTTCGGCCTGGCCCATGGACATAATTGCTTACCTGTTCTCTTTGCATCCACTCAACAGACTCTTTTTTACACAATAGGCAGAAAGGCCGTGAGAAACAGGAGTCTAATCATGCTACTCGTTGTTAAAATCCACTCATGTTTTCCTTCCCTTATCATGACCAAGAGGGCTCTCTATGATCTGACCCTGGCTTTAACTCTGACCTCACGTCCTACCACGTAGCCACACTGGCCTCCTCGGGACCTTTGTACTGGTTGTCTCCTCTGCCTGGAACATTCCTTCCCTGAATCACAAGGACACTATCCTGCAGATCTCAGCTTAGATGGCGCCTCAGGGTAGGTTTGGATCTCCCAAATCCCTCCCTTTCATGTTACCCTCTTTTATTTTCATACTACTCATCATTAGCTGGAATTATTTTACATATTCATTTTGCTTTTTTTTTTTTTTTTTTTTTGCTTGTCGCAATCCAGCAGTATCTGTATGCTACAAAAGCAAAAGTCTTGTGTTTTATTCACCTAGAATTCTGGGTGAATATTCCAGGGCCTAGAATAATGTACACAGTAGGTGCTCAATAAATATTTGCTGACTTAATAAATGGTAAATGGTTGAATGAATTTAGGCGATTTCGTAAGTGTTACTGTGTACTCACTCCAGATTGTGAGCGTGTAAATAGGGAAATAAGTAGGAGTGTAAAGCGGGGTTCTTCCTGTAGGAGGTATATTAATATAAAGGAAACAAAACAGATGTAATCATATATGTAATTTATCAAACCTGTATTTTCAGACAGTATCACCAGGTATGACTCTCGGACTTTTCTTTAAAAGAATTCTATTACCGCCTGGATTCCTCCCACACTGTTCTGGGCCTTTCCAAAAAGTATCTCGCATGGGCTCCGTGAACTAGATTTCTTGATAACAAATGACATTTGCCATTCGCCTCTTTTTTTTCCTGCCTGGCTGTGGAAACCTTCCTCTAGACAGTGAGTCCCTTGAAGTCGAGAACTGTGTTTCATTTAATTTTGTGTCTGTACATGTAACCTAGTGCCTGGTACACCAGAGGTACCCAGTGTGTGTCTGCTGAACTAACGAGCGAGTGAACGAACGGGTTCCGATAACAACTGTTTCCGTTATGCCTTTGCTGCCGCGTGTGCGGAGGAAACTTCAGGTACTGATGGTCATTGTTTTATGTGGAGACCTCAGGTGCCTGGTACCTCTGAAGTCACAGGCACACGCTAAGATGCCCTACACCCTGAATAATGATTTTTATTGTAGTCTATCCCCCAACCTCACTTCAAGCTGAGAATGGACAGAGGCCCATCTAAAAATGTCTCCCTGTTGGTCCCCAATCCCCCAACCCTATAATCCCTCCTGCCCTGGTTCAATGTCTTTGACCAAACTTGTTTCTTCAGTGTCTCTTCCCTTGGGATGAATCCTTTTTCAGATTTTTTTCCCTGCTCTTTTCTCTTTTTCTAATGGACTTCTGGTAACTTACTTCCCGAATCCTCTAGATTTGACTGAATGTTAGGATAAAGGCTCCAGTCCCCGTCTCAGGAGTTTATAGCCCGATATCACACTGCTGAATTTCCTGTCCCCAAGAAGGATGCTTTCTTCTCCCAACCCAACAATTCTGTCTTAAGACTACTACTGGGAAACTCCAATTTTCTATTAGACTGTTTTTTTTTATTTTCTGGAGAATGATAGTGTCTTTCCTAGCAAATTGTTGTTATTAAAATTTATTAAACAGTAATAGGAGAGAAGAGGGGACTAGGCAGTAGAGAGTTTCCAATACTGCATGGGACATATTTACACTAAAGTATGACCTGTTTGCCTGAAATTCAAATTTAACACCGGGTGACATGTATTTGCTAAATCTGGCAACCCTACCCGAATATCACGCACACGCTCTGAGGAGTCAGGAGAGGCGCCTTGGTGTCATTGGAGCTATTTGACCACCTCATGTGCCACTCAGGACCGTTGTTTTCCTGTCCAGCAGGACCTGCTTGCGCACCAAGTGTGGACCTCTCGAGAGGCTGGCAGCCTCCTGAGGCTGTGCATGGGAAGCAGGTCACTAGACCTCAGTGTTCTGAGTCCTCTCCTACCGCTCTGCTTTTTACAGCCAACACCCAACTCCCTTAGTCCCATCCCCTTGAATTTTGACATTGAGTGGTTAAGGAAAAACTGAAATCAAGACACTGGTATCTGCTCTCTTCTCGCTATATCTTTTTCTCCCTTTCAAGGAAACAGAAATGAAAGACTTTCCCTACTTCTCCATGCATCACGTCGTGAGGTCTCTCTACTCTCGATTTATAGTGAACTGGACATTCTAACACACCAGATTTTGTTCTTAATACAGCAAATGAACCTAAGTAACTTAGATGACCATTTCACTTTTGAAAAAAACTTGGCTTTCAAGCTAACTGGCATGGTGCAGACTCGAAAACCTCAACATTGCTTCTTTGCATCCCTGTTGTAACGATCATAATCGTTCCTTAGGTAGAGGTGTGCCCACGGCAGAATTGGGGAAGGTCCTGGTGGAAGGCATGCAGAAGGATGAAGTGTTTTTATATTTTAAAAATAATATCCCAATGCATGATATGCATCCGTCCCCAAAACACAGGTAATGTTTTCAAAAGCTGGGGCTTCTATACTCCATATCCAGGTTTTTCATTTTTATCTTCTATTTTCCATTTCTTTATCTTTACAATCAGCTTCTGGAACAGTTGAAAGATGATAAGGAATAGTCTTAGTGTAATAAAGGTACAGAAAATAGGATGGAAATAAAAGAAGACACTGTGAGGACAGTTCTAGCAAATGCAACATCCAAATAATGGTAGTTTCATAAAAAGAGACAAAAAATTGAAGAGAAGATTTTCAAAAACAATATAAGAAAATTTCCTAGAATTTGGGGACATGAGATTTTTAGATCGAAATGGTCCACCGAATGCAAAACACACAGAATGAAAATGAAGCAAAACAGAAAGGGACAATAAAGCACATCTCACGAGTTGTATAGAAAAGATTGTAAGAGGTTCTTGAGGAAAAAAAATTCCATGAAAAGCATCAAAAATTAGAAAGTCTTGAGATTTCTCAGTACTTGTGTAGATGCTGGAAATAAAGGAGAGGTGTCTCCAACGATGGAAAAGCACAATTATGGACTTAAAAAATGTATCCTGCCAATTCAGAATATATATTTTTCTCAGGGACATATGAGCCATCCCCCTCAGGGCTATTCTTCAGAATCAGAAGATGTTAGTGCTGAAAAGGCACATAAGGAGGATCCTGTTCAGCATCTTCATTTTATAGATGAAAATGGAGGGCCTGTCACCCAGCTGGGTAAGGACACTGCTGGAATGCAACCATTTCTCCCGTTGTCTTTCCTTTCTAGCTCCTCCGACAAAGTGATGCATGACGCATGGGTCATTAGCGGCAGAGTGGAGGGAGGGTTCCAGCTTGAACTAGAACTGGACCCATCACTGGTGTTTAGACATGTCTGATCATGTCCATGACTAGAGCTTTGAACCAAGCAGGCATCTATTTGCTTGTGGGGCTGTGAAGCCTTCTGGGAGGTCCTATAACAAAGGGGAGGGAGGCATGATGAACTTGACACAGTAACAGGGTCTCAGGCTTCTGAAGGGAAAGGCAATTTCAGCACAGCATGGGGTTGGCCCCCCTGCTTTGCCTCTCAGGCACATGGAGGGAAAGAGGAGAGGTGTTGTAAGTTAAAGCATAAGGAAAGTGCTTCACATAAAACTCCAAAAGGCACTGCAGTACTAGCCATTTCTTTGGTACCTCCTAAGAGAATGTGACAGAAAAGGGAGAAAGAGGCTCTTCTCCCTGCTTAACCACAAGTAATCGCGGCTTTGCTAGCTCATGGGCTTCGAGGTGTAGCAGGGGTTGTATCTAGGGATATGGTAGAACTCAGCCAAAGCGGCAGCGTTGTCTAGCGGGGCTGCAATGCCTGTGGGAAAGAGCAGTGGGCTGGGTTGTAGAGCGGGCGACAAAGCAGGGGAAGAAGAAAGAACACGTGCCTGCTATATTTTAGCTGGAGGACAGATAGGGCAACTTCTGGGGACTCTAACACAACCAATTAAACTTTTATTGGAGCTAAGAGGTCTTACAATTAGCAGGTAAGGGCAAGAAACACAAGTAAGTGCTGTCAACACCCATTAGCTCGACAATGGCCCCTAATTTGGAACTATTGGTTTAGTGGCCTCCAATTTTTTGTGTGTGCCCCTCTCCTCTACTTGTAAAATTGGAGGAGGAGGAATGAATCCTCAATATATGTACCTTTATTTATTTGTTACCTATCTCTTTTATGTATATATTATTGTGCTAATATAGTATATATGTTGTGAAGTTCATACAAAAATAGACGTTAAAGAAGAATGAGATAAAAATAAATAAGAATGAAATTAACAGTATTAAAATATCACAGTAAAATATTAGCATTAGCTAATATCCCAAGATAAGGTTCATCTTAAATGATGATGAATATAAATAGATGTTTTGAATAGTCTCTCTAATCAGAGTGGCATCAAGGAGGTCCAGATTTATCTCGCCTGACAGTGTGTTGGTGGAGGTGGAGGGAGGGAATGAAGAGGAGTGTGGTTTTAAAGTCACGCTGGAGACGGCATCAAAGAGATTAAAGTCAAAATTTTTCAGGACAAAAAGGGGATAAAGCATTCCAGTCAGATAGTATGTTCGTCAGCTTGGGATGCTGTAACAAAAATGCTGTGGATTGGGTGGCTTAATTAATAAATATTGATTTGTCACAGTTCTGGAGCTGGAAGTCCAAGATCAAGGTGCTGGCAGATCCAATGTCTGGTGAGGGCCCACTTCCTGGCTTGCAGATGGTCACCTTCTCATTATGCCCTCAAGTGACAGACTTCAGACAGCAAGCCTTCGCATCCCTGTCCTTGTAAGGGCACTAATTCCATCATGGGGGCTCCACCCTCATGACTTCATTACCTCCCAAAGGCTCCACCTCCTGACACCATCACCTTGGGGGATAGGTTTCAACATGAATTTTGGGGGGAGGGGGCACAATCATTCAGTCCACAGCAGATATAGTCAGAGAATCTAAGTCTTTCCACATCCTTTATGTTACAGATGAAGAACTTGAGTCCCACAGAGGTAAAGATATTAAGCCAAAGCAAAAGCACAGAGTGATATGATATCATGGGCTCTTCAAAGAAGTGAGAGCAATTCAGCGTTGCTGAATGGAGTATGTAGGGTCTGATCTACAGATAGGGAGTAATGATCGCTAGAGAGAAAAGGGACAACAGAGTGGTGAGAGGTGACACGGGGTTGAGATTAGGCAGATCTTGTACAACATAGAATTTAACTTTAGTCTTTTTGTTCCTGTACTTAACCCATTACATATTAAGAGTTCAGTATGTGTGTCAACAAATATGAAGTGTCTGAGAGTTTACCCTATGTTCGAGCTACCAAATTAGCTGCTACAGTTTCACAGATGCTTATAGAAGGCATGCAATCCCTAAGTCAGCAATTGCTGTGCACTAGTGTAACCAAGTGTGAGTGTTTTGTGTACGAATTCTCCAAATCCCATTCCCACGGGTCAACACAAAGAGGGGCAGGTGGTTACTTGGAGGTGAAGTGGGTTGCATTACAGGAAAGGAGCCCTGAGTTTGGGGAGACAAATCTTTTATAGTAGGCAGTAGGCATATCTGCCCCATGCACTGGAGGAGGTGATCCCTCTCTCTTCCAAAGCTGTTTTCTATAAAAAGATACTTGAAAAGATAGCCCGCAACAAAGGCTAAGAGTACCTTGCTCTCAAAGTGCAGAAACATGAGAAACTCATGGAAAATCATCTCCCAGTAATGGGTCAAAAAAAAGACCTTGAAAGATCTATGACTAATATATCAAACCCTGGCTACTACACTCCCTGACAAACTGCAAGAAACTGATTCAGAAGTATGGGCAGTTGTAATGAATCATCCTGGCAATGTCATGGCAACGTACACCCAGGTGTTAGCACAGAGCTACTTACTGTGTAGATCTTCAACAAACAACAGTTAAACAAGTGGAAAACTAGAACAATTCTGGGATCATTTATTCAGATGAGGTATGAATAATATTTCTTGTATTTTATTCTTAATAGATTTATATATTTTCCCTAATGTGCATTGCTTATTTTTATAAACACCAACAAAATACATATTATACAAACATACAGACATTCTATTTTAAACAATAACATATATATACAGCTTTATCATGCTTTAGAATTTGCTTTAGGCAGAGGTCTGAAAGAAGTTAAGTGTGTTGACTAGCTCTCACCTTGGACAGGCCACCTAACTTTATAAGTTTTTTTTAAATAGCATATAACATTTTATGTGCCTTGGTTTTACTTCTAACAAATTTAGAACTTGGGCTAAGTGATTTTTAAAATCTCTCCCTTCTTGATTTTTAAAAATTTTAGATTTCCGAACGAGGAACTAGGTTACATATTAGGTATAACTTTTAGGCTATAAGACTTGTGACACTGAACTTTTGATGTTGGAAGTTTTGTGAGTTTTTCTCAAGTATTTTAAAGCAAAGGTAGCCTGCATTCCTGCAGTGGTTAAATATACTTCAAAGGAAATGCAGAGTAATTGTGTATTGATTCATGGTTCCCTGTGTCTCTCTAAAGCATATGACCTTTCTCTAAGCTAATGATTAGGTTTTAAAAAAAGGGATTAGGTTTGGATCTTAGGTTTTGACTTACTTCTTTCCTCTTTTTTAATGCCTTTACTAAAAAAGTGAGGGAGGTCAGTTACATGAGAAGAGATGTGTTTGTTTCACTGAGTGTTACAAGACTTTCACGGCATTGTTAGCAGAAGTGGCAACCAGCCGCGATGAGCTCCACCGACGTCCAGGTTCCCACTGGGCACTGTCTTCTGGTTTCTTCTGTGCAGCCATGGAGGCTCTGGCAATCAGCTTTCTGAGAAGAGACAAGAAAAGAAGCTCAAAGACCTTTGGAAGGATGTGGGATGAGAAAAGGAGGGAAGTGGGGGTGATTCCGTGTCTAATGGCAAACGCCAAGTAGTTTTGAATGGGTCTGCGTGCTTGTGCTTTAATGGGTCCTGCAGTGATGCGTTACTCAGCCTGGCAATCCTACTCCAGAAATTCGACTGGCTATAGTTTCCATCCATTTCCAAAGATTTTACTTGAGGAAAATGGCTACTAATTCAGCGAATCCATGTCCCCTCAAATCTCCCTGCATCAGCCTATTAGTTCACTATTCATCACCCCATATGTCCATGAGTTATTACCTACTATTGCATCCATTGTAGTGGCTTGTGAACATTGACCGTATTCTCGTTTCAGTTAAAAGTGAATTCTTTTCTGTTATTGACTCTATTAACAAGAATTATGGGGAAACGTGATAATTTGTTCATGGTATCAGTGTGAGCATAATATTATTACTATAATAGCTAACATTTATGAATAATCTCTATGTTCATGACACCAGCCTAAGCATATTAAGTGTATTAATTTAAGTGCTTAATCCTCATATTAATCCTCTAAGGGGGTACTACTTTTATTCCTATATTATAGACAACAAAACTTAACACTGAGAAGTTAAGTAATATTGCGAAACAGAAATGGCAGGTCCACACCTGTAATGATTCCGCAGGTAAAAGCCTAATTTCTGTTCCACTATAGGAGAAGCTTCTATACGAGGCAAAGATGGACCAGGTTTAAAAATGATCCAATGAGACGCAATTTCTATAAAGGTACCTGTAGGTTTCATTACATGTCATTGGACTCCTGCAGTATACCTGAGTACCTCACCTAATTTGCAAAAATGGCACAGGTATCTCTATTTTGTATCATTGTAACAGTTGAAAAGGAAACAATGCCATCTGTTCGGCTTGTTAGTTGAACTTTCTTTAGAAAGGAGATCTTTGCAAGAGCTCTATGTGACACAGTGGTTAAAGTTTGGACTCTGAAGCCAGAGTACATAGAACTGAATCCCAATTCACCACCTACTAATTGTGTGACTTAGGGTGAATTGTGCTTAATCTTTAGGGAATCGATTTTGTCTATAAAACAGGGATGATAACATAACTTACTTCATATATATCTCCTACCCTTTAAGGTGCATAATTGAGTGGCTTTTAGTATATTCACATGCGTGTGAAATATCACCCTTAAGTCATTGCAGAACAGGCTTATCATCCCCCAAAGAAACCCCATATCCATTAGCATTCATTCCATATTCCTCCCTCCACCCAGCTCCTGGCAACTACTGATATCCTTTCTATTTCCATGGATTTGCTTATTCTGGACATTTCATATAATTGGAATTATATAATATGTGACCTTCACGTCTGGCTTTATTTACTTAGCGTAATGTTTTCAAGATTCATCCATGTCATAGTTGCCATTTTTCAGATTGAGGGAGTTCCTTTCTATTCCTAGTTTGTTTAGTGCTTTTACCATGAAGCGGTGTTAGAATTTTTGCATGTATTGTGACGATCATGTGCTTTTCATCTTTATTCTACTAATATGGTGCATTACCATGGGCTGCTGGTGTGCAGGACGGCTGTGGAGCTAGGGAGAGGGGTATGGAAATAGGGGAAGTTAACATGACACACAACTCACCGTTCTTAACAAGAGTCGGTTGTTTTTCTTGAATAAATACTCCTCGGATTGTTGCAAACCTTTGGCTAATTTCCAGAATTCTGAAAATGATGAGTTGACAATTTTTCCCAGTGTTCCTTTTGCTTTTATGAAGGAGTGAATTTTCAGAGGTTTTTATTCCACCATTCCTGCTAACATCTTTCCTATGCTTTTGATAAAGATTGGATAAGTTAATAAATATAAGCTACTTGCAATAGTGCTTGACACATAGTAAATACCATCGGATTATATTTAGTAAATTTATCCGTAGTTCTGTTGGGCTCTTGGAGAAGTCTGCTGGGCTAGGAATAGAGAAGGTGTTTTTTCCCCTTTTTGTAAAAAATATTTTCATTGGGGTATAGTTGATTTACAAAGTTGCGTTAGTTTTAGGTGTATAGAAAAGTGAATCTGTTATACATATACATATATCCACTCTTTTTAGATTCTTTTCCCGTATAAGCCATTACAGAGTATTGAGTAGAGTTCCCTGTGCTATACAGTAGGTCCTTATTACTTATCTATTTTATATGTAGTAGTGTATATGTGTCATTCCCTATCTTCCAATTTATCCCTTCCCTCTCCCCTTACTCCCCAGTAACCATAAGTTTATTTTCTACATTTGTAACTCTATTTCTGTTTTGTAGATAAGTTCATTTGTAGCCTTTTTCCAGATTCCACATATAAGTGATATCATATGATATTTGTCTTTCTCTGTCTGACTTACTTCACTCAGTATGACAATCTCTAGGTCCATCCATGTTGCTGCAAATGGCATTATTTTGTCCTTTTTTATGGCTGAGTAATATGCCATTGTATATACGTACCACATCTTCTTTATCCATTTTCCTGTTGATGGACATTTAGGTTGCTTCCATGTCCTGGGCCCCCTTTTGTTTATAGAAAACAATCTGTAAGAAGCCCAGTGCATTTAGAAAAGGTCAGTAATAGCCCTGGGCTTTTATTTGGTGGAGGAGAATCATAACTCCAAACCTTTTCACCTTCTTCCCGTACTGCCCACTGAGAAGACTTTCCTATTTTCTACATAGATCCAAGGATTCCAATCTGGCTGGCAAATCTGGTTTTTGCTCTTCATTACTTTCACTAATCTGTGCATAATTTAATGCCCTATATTTCAGAATCAAAAGGAGAAAAGAGAAAGGGCTGGTAAGATGATATAAATTAAATTACAAAGAAATTGCGAGTTTTTGTTCAATCCAAGGGCATGAATCTCTGCTGTTATTCTATTTTGGAGATTACCTCCCACTTTATGAGAGAACTTATATACAGTGGTGAAAGTGTTCCAGATCTTGATTTGGGTGTTGGTTATATGGGCGTTTTCAGTTGTCAAAACTTATCAAATTGTACCCTTAAGGTCAATGCATTTCATTGTATATAATTTTGCCTCAATAATAAAAAAGTATCTTTCATTGTATCTCTTTGAAATATTTGGTATTTGTAAACATTTGGAATGCTGAAATGACTTCTCCGGGTTCATGCGGTATCTTTGTGTTGGATACAGAATAAAAATGGGGTCTTCGGACTCCTATTTCATAGCTCCACTTCCCAAATTATAGGACTGAACTTATTTTCCATGAAATTGGAAATAGTGCTGTACAAGTATCTACCAAATAAACTCTCTCTTGTTATCATTTGAGTGATTACCTTGCTTACTGATGAGTAAGAGTATTGGCAATTTGAAAAGGGAGAAGTCAATATTTATGACTATATGCTAGGCTGAAGATTGATAATAGTTAATGTTAATAACCCTGAGAATAGATAGCAAATCAATTTATTAGAGCTCTTTTTTTGCATCATATGTCAATTCTTAATATTTATTTGTTTAGAGATATTTTCTTATTTTTATTATTATTTTTTGGTGCTTATTTTAATAATAATGTGCCTACACATCCATGTTTACCTTTCAATTTTGCCTACTGCTCTAGAAGATTATCAAAAACATTTATTATTATCCAGGTGACAGATCCTCTCTAAGATAACAAGTGATCATAATTAAACATGTAAACAGGGACCCAGTGTCTGTGAGTAGACAGTTAAAGAACATTTGGGGTATATGAGCGAGTAACAACACGGCAAATATGTTCCTTTTATAATGCTCAAAGCGTATGCCCTAATCATTATTTTTGTAGGTGACATAAATATTATGAATCCATAATGCGTTATTTAGTATTCTAAACGATGCTCTCATAATAAAAATTCTTGGAGATGGGAGATCAACTTCAATTTAACTCAAATATTTCTGACAATTCAAAACATATCGTATCCAGATATTATCTGGGTGCTTGTGGAGAGCATTATAGGCTTGAGATTTGTAAATGTTTTGTTAAAAAGAAAAAAATGCTGTTGGTATAATTTAAAGGCATGTTAAAATAATGAAGTTACTTTAATCCTAGTCTGCCAGGTAAATAGAAAAATTCATTAGTGATATTTTGAGATCCTGAGTTAAAAAAAAAAGACTGAGAAAGGCAGCAGTAATAATTCCTTGCAAACGAGCTGACACACAACACACACACACACACACACACACACACACACACACACACACACGCACACCCTCCTCACAGTTATCCATTCATTGCTTTAAATAACATGATCCTAATTCACATCTAGACTTGACTTGTGAGATGATGGAATCTGTCCCAAGCTGGTCTGATGCATCTCTTCCTTGGGATATTCGGTTTGAAACAGAGAGAGTCAGCTTTGTGTCTGTCTTGTGGCTGAAGCTGTCAGACGAAAATCTCCAGAGTTGATAGCTGTGTTCCTGTCATGTGATCCTGCAGAAGGAGAGAGAGAAACAAATCGGATATACAGACGTGAGCAGAGTGGACAGCAAAAGGGGTCTGAGCTCCTCCGGGTTCCTGGTGCTAGTGTTTCCTGAGGTCCAGTTGCATTCCCATTCTCAGGTTCTGAAACACGATCGACATTCTCGTAACATTTTTTTTTTCCTTAAGCCCTTTTGAGGGTTTATTTTTGTAAGACAAACTTTTTGGAAAAATGTTAGTATGTATTTAGATATATTTTAGTATATCCAAAATGTGGGCTCCAACTGGGAAGACGTGGAGACCTGTCTGAAAGCAGATGAAATGTCAGCCTATTCAGCAGGCGATGTGTTTAGCATGCAAATATGAAGTTACCCTATTTTTGATAAACCCAATAAACAGTAAAGTGCATTAGAGGCACTTGTCACAGCTTGGTTTTGAAAAAGAAGACAGAAGACACACAAAGGCAGTTAAAATAGCTATCATATGGTGTAGGGATTTTCTTCCCTGTGGTATTTTCAAATAATAAAGCAGATGCCTGACATTTGGGAGGGAAAATTCACACGAGATGTATCTAGAAATCCTTCAAACACTCCACTCCTGAAACACTGCTCTAAAATATACTCTTTGTTAATGTAACGAGGTTGGTAATTTCTACTTCCTAGACTTCCTACTAGACTTCCTTCCTACGCTTTCTACTTCCTAGACTGTGTGGACAAAATGAGATTGTGTAGGAAATGGGACGCAGACATGGCCAAGGGTGGCTGGGGCCACTGGAGACCCAAGGGTCTCCGGCCCTCAGATCAAACCCCTCAAATCAAAATTTCTTTCTTGTATGGCTCACAAAGAGCTAAAGCATGAATTTAAATCTTCCCTGTGATTTTAGAATTTAGGAAGACTCGAAATGTTTCTAAATGTGGGGACTGGCCCATATGGTGCTGGGTACTCCTTCCCTCTAAGTGGGGCATTCCCAGGTGTGGAGCTGACACACGGCTCAGATGAGCCTGACGGGTATCCGTCTCTGAGAGCACAACCTTGGGTACCTTGGTGAGGAGCCAGGCACCAGAGAACCACTTAGAGAACTGCAGTGAAATTTACTGAATGGCTCCATTGTGCTAATCTGCATCAGTGGGAAAATCTACACCCTTGTGGGTTTTCTATTATATACCTCCTTGGATATTTTTATTCACCAACACATAACCAGATACCCCCTCTACCTTCGCATTCAGAAATGGAGAAATGAGTCAGAAATGGAGAAATCGTCTTCTGGAATTCACTTTTATAATTATAGTCCTAAGTCGTTCCTGTGTATTGAATGTATGACTTTCCAAATGGTCCCATATATGTATTTAGGTATGTAAATTATATAGTATGATTTTGTATCATTTTTGCTACAAGTATTCCACGGGATGTTTTTTTTTTTTCCCTTCTAAAATTGTAAGGTCAAAGGTGCTGCAAAGAGTTCAAGTTGTAAAGTATTCTATAGTTATAGCAAAGCTAGATTGCTATTTTAGTGCCTTAATCCAGCCACAGCTGTGCGGGATCCAGTTTCCAGTAGGGGAAAAGTGAAACTTAATGTAGAGGATTGTAGCTCCCCTTCCTGGCCCTATGTATTTTTCAATCCCACTTTTTTCTATTCTTTCCTTTCCTGCATTAGACTCAACCCCTTTGTAATCATAAGAGAAAACCCTCCAGGGATTCTGAATCTCCATTCTTTGGGCCATTGATGATAAACTCATCAGAGCCAAGAAATTTCATGTGGAATGTGGTCTTCCAGATGTCTTGTCTTTTGCAACTCTGTGATGACAGAAGGGTTCTGTAACTGTGCTCTCTGATACAGTAACCGGTAGCCGCATGGAACTAGTGAGCACTTAATGCTAATGAACTGAATGAACTGATTCCACTAAGGAACTGAATTGTTAGTTGTACTTAATTTTAATTAATTTCAATTTAATTACCTAGATGTGGTTAGTGACCTCCAGATTAGATAGTACTGTTCAGACACTAATAACTTCTCTCCAATAGATGCTTCAGACCTGCTAGAGTGTTGTTATTTTAACTAAACTCACCAATTTCCCTGACTGATGGGGACAGGATACTTGCACCACACTGCAAAAGTACCCTGTGTTCTTTCTGCTCTATCATTTCACTGCATCTGCCTCCTTAGAGCTCAAGCCATGGCTGGGTGGCACATACAGCTTAGAGTTATTTTCTGCTTCACGGCCTGGTTTTGCCCTGGCATCATTCAAATAACAAGGCCAGGTCTGGACTTCTCAGATGTAATCACGTGCAGGAAGCTACCGGCCCTGGGTTGAGAGACACGCTTAGACACAGTCAGATCCAGAGGAAAGGAAAAGTAGAACATATAGCGATGGGCATCTCAACTTTACTATCATCTTACCAAGGTTTGGGCTTATAACACGGTAACGGCATTACTTAATATTGAAAATTGTTCTGAGACAGTTTGAATGGAAGACATGGGACAAAGGTTTATTGCATTGCATGGTATTGATCCGATCTTATTCTATCACACACTGAAATTGTGCTTTTAACGAAATAGACCCATTGTAATTGAGAGCTTCAGGGGAGCTGAGAGATACTTTGTAACAGATCAAATTTGCAAATTCAAACTTTTCCTTCACTTAGATAGAGAGGAAATGGGATAATTTATGGGATGAATAAAAGGAGAGAGAAAGGAGATACAAAGAAGCGTTAAGGCTCTTGTAATTGTCATTACTAGTCTCTGACACAAGAGGGAAGCAGAAATTAACTCAAGATTCTTCTCTATTTGTTGCCCAAGTTATCCACGAATAGGCAATCTTCGTACAGTAAAATGGACAAACATTTAAATAAGACAGTTTAAATAAGACAGTTTATTGTATCATTATGAAAGAGTTTGTTATTATTTTAACATCAGAAAGAGAAGCCACAATACCTGTTTTTGCTGCCAGGGGGAGATTCTAGAAAGCAATGCATACAGTACTGATGAGATTAGGGTTAGAAGTCAAACAAGTTAGGAGTCGTCATGGCTCAAGTTCATAGTAACTGGGTGACCTCGGGCAAATCCCGTAGCTGCTCTGAAACCCAGTTTCTTCATCTGTAAAACTGAGATACTCATGCCTGCCCACATCCCAGAATTGTTGCAAGCATCCCATGATACTATGTATGTGGGGGACATATATTTCCAATACAGGTGAAGTCCCCAATAAGTGGTAGCTGCTATGATTTCTTTTTTACAGTTGTTGGCAGAAGCCTTGGGTTGTTTGTCATTCTTGTGAGAATTAAATAAAAGCATTTCTCTAGAAAGTATTTTTTGTATTGTGTGCAGAAACTGGTTGCTATCTTCTGTCATGTGGAATGTGAGTGTGTGTGTGTGTGTGTGTGTGTGTGTGTGTGTGTGTGTGTCTGTGTTGGCGGGTATTTCCTGTTTCTGGGGAAATTAACTTTCAACTCTCTCACTTTCTGCACTACTGTTGTCTTTACTGCTTTCTTCTCTCCTCAGCTTCTGGTAAATGAAAAGACATCTCCTTTCATTTTCAGCTATGAGTGTTTACACGTAATCTGGGTTGGAGAGTTTAGGGCATATGTCTCTTTAAAATATAAGCTATGATTTGCATCTCAAGGAGGAAGTTGGGAAAATTTGGAGCTGGTGACACAGAGTGGAAAAGGAAGAGATCTGAAATATGCATAGTTTAACCAAGTTGAAAATACATTTTACAATTATACAAAATGACCAAGCCATACCATTTTAAATGTGAAAATTTTCATGCTAAAATAAAATTTACTCAGGCCTGTTGACATTATTTATCATTATTCTCCCTTTTGAGAAAATTCTCTGTTTACTGTAGAGTATAAATCAAACGTGCAAGCACATCTCCAGAGGCAATGTTTATAATATTAAGAACAGAAATCATTTAAAAGCACATTAAAGCCTTATTCAAACAAAAGATGATAACTGTGAATAATTGTTTTTTCTAATCATCAGAAGAGACCCTAGAGAGAGCCTGTAGTGGGCAAGCGTTGACCCTATATGCCCGCAAAGAAGCACTGGCTACTGCATGTAATTGCAATGAATTATACGGAATTTCTTGAAAACTCTACTAGGCCTCCTAGACTCACCAAGAATTAGTGAGATTTTACTCATATTCATTTGTCATATGAGTTCCTTCATCATAAATCGTGTCTTTCTTTTCCCCCCCTTCAAAATGCCTTGGTATTTTTCAGATTTTCTGGTTCTACCCAGACCTAGCCACCCCTGGCTCCTAATTTTTACTACCTCTCCCGGGTAACTTGCAGCAGCCATCTAGTTAGTACATCAAGTTGCAAGCTCTTTAATTCCCAAAATTTCCTCCATATTTTATTAATTCTTAAACCCATTTTCATCTAATCATTCCACTTCTTTAAAATCTTTACAACCTACTGCTTATATTAATATTACCATTTCTGAAGCAGCACAGTGCCTAGTTAGGACATACCTACCTACTTTCTCTAATCTGACAACAGTACTTTAAAGGATTAGCCCCACTTTAGAGATGACAAAATGCTTGAGTGTGAGGTGTGGCGGGGGTGAGTTAAGTAACAACATGTGTGTGATATGTAAACACCAAGGTTTTACTCCAAAGCCCACTTTATTTCTCAAGGTTCCCTACATCTTATGGTGACACGTGTGTAGGTTATATTTCTGCTTGTCTTTCAAGACCTTCCAAAGACTGGTTTGGTGCTACTTTTTATACTCTTTTTCTTCTTTAAGGATCTTTCTTGGGACTTCCCTGGCAGTCCAGTGGTTAAGACTCCGAGCTTCCAATGCAGGGGGCACAGGTTCAATCCCTGGTCAGGAAACTAAAGTCCTATGTGCCCCGTGGCATGGCCAAAAAATTAAAAAAAAAAAAAAGATCTTTCTCTGTCTTTTCACATCATTGTTATATTGCTCTACAAATAATTATGTTCATTCTGTGCTCAAGTGGGTCTACTCATAATAAACGACCTTTTTGTTTTTCTGAAGAACGTTTCCTTACTTTGTTCATGTTCATTATACCCATGTTTATTTTGTCCATGTGTTTTCTAAGCCAGCTTGTTTTGCATCTCAAGTTTAAAATGTTACGGGCGCTCCAGACAAGATGGGGTAGACACACTTCTCCCTATTCCTCCTGGTAAGTACAACTAAAAACCCTGAACATTATGTTTAAAACAAATATAAGAAGACTCTGTAAGTTGGGGCAGTGGGGGGAAAGGCAGACCAGTTTTGGAGACATCAGGACGCCAAAAATGACATGGTGGTAAATTCCCTGCATTTTCCTTTTGCTTCATATATTATCCCAGGCTGGGCCCTGGAGAAGCCAGCAATTTGGGAACACTAGTGGGCACAGACAAAACAAGTCCCAAGAAAAGCTTGCTTTCTCTAGTCAGAGGATAAGAGAAGGGGCATCCTAGCAAGAGAGACAACTTTTAGACAACAACCACCATGCGCAAGCCAAACGCCACAGGGAAAACTGTAGCCCCATCGCTACACCTGCCTGTAAAGGTTGAGTAGGGAGCTTTGACTTCCAATCGGGACAGGCTACAACTAGGCACCTCCTATCCCCGCTGGAGTGGTATGAGAGAAGGCCAAGTGGGGACTGGGGACTTCCTTAGCAGAGGCCATATGGAGAGTTGGAACTTTCATCCCCACACAGTGGGAATGAGGAACCACTCCTTCCACATCTGTGGTTCTGCAGATCTGAGAGTCAGGACTTTCATGATGGCCCGGGTAATGAGCGCGCCCCCACCCCACCACACACACAATGGTGTCAGTGGAAGTCACGTGGGGAGGAGCAAGGAGGTGTTCCTCCTTCTTCTAACCAGAGTGGGTCATCAGAACCCTAGTGGGGAGTCTGAATTCCCACCCCTGCCCAGCAGTTACAAGGTGCCCTTCCCCTGCTGTGTGAAAAGAACCTAGGTGATGAATCTGAATTTCCACTCCCGCATAGCCAGCCGTAATCACGTGGTACCTCCCTTCACCTGCTGGCACAATGTCAGAGGAGGTCTGCTAAGACAGAAGATTTAAATAGGATCCAAAGTCTCATAATATGATACCACAAATGTCCAGGATATAATTGAAAACCACTTGTCATACCAAGATCCAGGAAAATCTCAACTCAAATGAGAAAAATCAGCATCAGGTGCCAATACCAAGGTGACACAAGTGTTAGAATTATCTGAGAAGGATTTTATAGCAGCTATCATAAAAACGCTTTGAAAAGCAATTATGAACACACTTGAAACAAATGAAAAGACAGAAAATTTCAGCAATGAAACAAGATAAAAAGTCAACTGGAGGGCTTCCCTGGTGGTGCAGTGGTTGAGGGTCCGCCTGCCGATGCAGGGGACGCGGGTTCGTGCCCCGGTCCGGGAAGATCCCACATGCCGCGGAGCGGCTAGGCCCGTGAGCCATGGCCGCTGAGTCTGCGCGTCCGGAGTCTGTGCTCCGCAACGGGAGAGGCCACAACAGTGAGAGGCCCACGTACTGCAAAAAAAAAAAAAAAAAAATCAACTGGAAATTTTAGAACTGAAAAACTACAATAACTGTAATGAAAACTTAATGGTAGAATGGAGAGGTCAAAGAAATTAATCAATGAACTGGAAGATAGATCAATTGTAATTACTCAATTTGAAAAATAGAGAAAAAAATCCACTAAAAGAATAAACAGAGGGAACTACATGACCATAAAAAAGATTTAACATTCACGTCATCAAAATCCTGGAAGGAGAGGAGAAAGAAAATGAGGCTGAAAAAGTATTTGAAGAAATAATGGCTTAACTTTTCCCACTTTGGCAAAAGACACAAACCTACAGATTAAAGCAGTGTGTGACTTCCAGACTGGATAAATCCAAAGAAATCCTTGCCAAGATATCATAATTGAATTTCTGAAAACTAGAAAAAGCGAAAATGAAAGCAAGAAGAGAGAAACAACACTTGCTTATAGGAGGAAATAATTCAAACAACAGCAAATTTCTCATCAGAAACCGTGGAGTCCAGAAGGAAGAGTATACAACTAGTAAGTGCATTCAGTAAGATTGCAGGCTACAAGATAAGCACAGAAAAATCAATTGTACTCCCGTATAGTAGGCAATGAACATGTTACTATCCAAAATTAGGAGATGATATCATTTCAAATTAATCCAAAGTTAAATACTTAGATATAATCTTAAAAAAACATGTACAGGGCTTCCCTGGTGGCACAGTGGTTGAGAGTCCGCCTGCCGATGCAGGGGACACGGGTTCGTGCCCCGGTCCGGGAAGATCCCACGTGCCGCGGAGCGGCTGGGCCCGTGAGCCGTGGCCGCTGAGCCTGTGCTTCCGGAGCCTGTGCTCCGCAACGGGAGAGGCCACAGCAGTGAGAGGCCCGCGTACCGCAAAAAAAAAAAAAAAAAAAAACATGTACAGAACTTGTATATTGAAAACTACAAAACACTGAGGAAAGAAATCAAAGATCTAACCAAATGGAGAAACACATTGACTTAATGAATTGGAAAAATCAACATAGTGTAGATGTCAATTCTTTCCATGTCAATATGTAGGTTTAATGCAATTCCTATCAAAATCCAGGAAAATCTTTTGTAGATGTAGATAAGATGATTCTAAAACTTATATTGAAAGGTAAGCGAACTAGAATAACTAAAAGAGTTTTGTAAAATAATAAAGCAAAAGTAATCACTCTACCCAATTTTAAGAGTTTTAAATAGCTACAGTAAACAAGACGGTGTGATAGGGAACAGAGCCCAGAAATAGGTCCATACAAGTACAGCCAACTGATTTTTGACAAATGTGTAAAAATAATTCATTGGAGGAAGGATAGGCTTTTCAACAAATGGTGCTGAAACAATTGAATATCCTTAGAGGGGAAAAAGGAAGAGAGCCTGGACATAAGGCTCACACCTTATGCAAAAATTAAGACAAAATGGATCATCACTGTAGATGGGAACACAACACTAGAGACCCTTAGGGAATAAAAATATAGTAAAAAATCTTTGGGACCTAGGGTTAAGGGAACAGTTCTCAGATACGACACACCAAAAGCACATTCCATAAAAGAAAAAAAATTGGTAAGTTGGGCTTTATCGAAATTAACAACTTTTTTCTTTGCAAATTACCCTGTCAAGAGGTTGAAAAAATAAGCCACGGACTGGGAGAAAACCTTTCCAAATCTCATGTCTAACAGAAGTTTCATATCTAGATTTCTCAAAACTCAACAGTAAAAACAACCCAAACAATCCAAATAGAAAATGGGCAAAAGACATGAAGTGACACTTCATGGAAGAGGATACAAAGATGGTTAATATGAACATGAAAGAATTTTCAGCATGATTAGCCATTAGGGAAATGCAAATTCAGACCATGATGAGATATCATTAGAAACCCATTAGAAGAGCTTAAAAAAAATAGCGACAACATCGAATGCTGGTGAAGATTCAGAGAAACAAGATCTCTCATTCATTCATTGCTGGTGAGGACGTGAAGTGGTACAGCCACCCGGGAAATAGTTTGGCAGATTCTTTTTAAGATAAGCATATGCTTGGCGTAAACACCATCTTTATACTCCTGGATATTTATCTCAGAGAAGACTTACATCTACACAAAAACTTGTACACGATTATTCATATCAGCTTTATTTTTAACAGCCCAAAACTAGAAACAACCTAGAAACAACAAAAACTAGAAATGCCCTTCGATAGGTAAACACCTAAAGGAAGGGTGGTACATCCACGCCATGAGTACTACTCAGCCGTAAAAGGGAATTAACTACTGATACACACAACATCGTACATAGTTCTCAGGGGTGTTATGCTGAATGGAAAAAAGCAATCTTGAAGGTCACACTCTGTATGATTCCATTTATATAACACTTTCAAAGTGACACAAATATAGGGATAAAGACCAAATTAATGGTTTCTAGGGATTAGGGATGGTGGGAATCAGGGGTGTGTGTGTGTGACTATAAAGGGTAGCAGGGGGGAGATCTTTGTGGTGATCTGATACTTCAGTCTCTTGATTGTGGTGGTGGTTACGTGAATTTATACATGTGATAAAACAGCTCAGAGTTACACACCCATGTTGTTCTGATGTTACTTTCCGCCTTTTGATGTTATTCTCTGGCTATGTAAGATGTCACTATTAGAAGAAACTGGATAAAGGATATAGATGACCTCAATATACTATGTTTGCAACTTCCTCGGTATTTGCAATTATTTCAAAATAAAAAGTTTTTCTCATAGTGCAAATACTTTTTATTTGGGAAGATGGGGAGGGAGGACCGAAGGAATGGAGCCGTCCACCAGGAGCTTATCATGACTTCCAGTCTCTGGGTAGAACGTCTAGGGGCTGTGTCTCAGATGGGACTTGCCACAAGGGATAGAATGGAGTAGAGTATCAGCTGTCGCCAAGCCTGCCTCACCCCACGTGGGATGGTAGAGGAAGGAATGGATACTGAATAAGTGACCCAGAGTTTGCTGGGGGTCAGTGGTCATGGACGCCACCTGGCTATATCACCAGGGTCTAACCAATGACCTCAAGAGCTGTTTGCTCTAGGGCCTCCTCAGTTGGTTCCCTGTTCACGGCATTCAGGCCAAAAGTGTCTTGGAGGGGAGCTCAGATGTGATCAAGGTGAAGCCAATGACTGGCTCAGATCTACTTTTCATCTGATAACCCATCAGCATTCAGAGTGGAAGGGGCTTGTGGGGTGGGGCGTGTGGACACCCATCGGGTCAGTATCCACTGAGCCTCATCCTCTCTCTGAGGCTCTCTCCATCTAGAGCAGAACTGGGTTTATCTTCTGGAAGTTCAACTTGGCCTTTGTACTCATATAATTTAAAAAGGGGATGGGGACTGCTGTCACTTAGGAAGCAGAGTTGTGTCATTTGTCAACATGTCAAATTGGTAGGACAGGGAGAATCTACACTCCAAATAGCTGGGCAGTCCGTCTGTATCTGGAGGGCAAATGAGGTGGAATGAAACTTCAGGGGGGTGTCTTCCCGGGGGAACAGTGTTCCCTAACCCTTCTTGGCATTTTATCCCAGAAAGAATAGAAAGTGGAGCCTGCTGGGATGCCCTGGCTTCGAGGAGAGCCTGTGATATGGGTGCTTTGATTGGGAATCACATTACTTTCCAGCTACACAGACCTGGAAGGAGGGAGGGAGACAGACCAGACGGGACAGGTACGGGAAACGGACCTGGCTATGGGCCGTGACAAGACCCCATGTTCAGGTCCACTTTGTGCCGGTGTTTGCACCACAGAGACTCAGCTGACATGTGGAAGACGCCCGGGACGGTGACACAGCGCCCCTGAAAGGCTTGTCATGAGAGGGGTATAACCCCTGGCGTGGCAGGAGTTTGGAAACTTCTGGATAAGCCGGCTGGCATTTAGAGCACTGCTCTGCTCCTGAGTGCTCGCCAGGGAAACTGACTGGGTTAACATAGCAAAGGAGGAGGTACTCTCTGTGGGCTCACTCTTTCCTAAATCTATGAACATCAAGACGGGAATTCGTTTCTGCTTCTTGCCTCTGTTGGGGTCGCCCCAGGAATGCCCCGGCAGACCCAACAGTGAGTAGTGGGAAAAAATGGAGGCAGGGACATGGGAAAGAGGCTGCCCGATAGGCCGTGGTAGTTACTACTGTCACGAAGATTAGTTTGCCTAGTTGGTTCTCCTGTAGGATCTCTTATTTTTTATTTGTTGAAGTATAAAGTTTCACTCCTTTCATTAGTGGTCAAAGGCGAAAAAGGAACAGCAAGTCCATTTTCACAGTTTCAATCCAGGAGGTGGAGGGATTCCCAGGCCTGGTATCTAACTAGAAGGGCAGGAAATTTAAATTTGTTTTGTTAATGCTTTATATTCATCAAGAAGCTCAAGTGGTAGGTTTCAGAAAGTGTGACAGGGCTTCAGGTAGAACCCAAATACCCCTACTGTAGTATGTAATCAAGAAGTTAAAAACGTCTTAAGTCAGAGTGTGGACTGGCATTTGTACATCTGTTTTTATAAAGGGCCGAGTGGAGACAATGAGTTTTAACTGGAGTAGATATGACCTATATCCCGTGGAGGTGCTTCCCCACGATTTCACTGTATGTATAACTAAAGTCCTCTTTGTGATGGAAAATTCTGACTGAAATCATGTGAATTATAAACCATAGTTTCCCCATTCATGGCAGTCTCTATAGAGTTAGGGATTTTCGGCCAGTGTTATTATCTGTTTTTCTGAAAGTGAGATAGAGGAATTAATCATTTCCCTGGAGGTACTCAGGATGCTGGAGGGAAATTGTTTTCAGAACCCAGATCTTCAGAGCTCTTGGCCGCTCTCAGAGGGCTAAACCCAGAGTTCTGTGCCTCATTTTGCCCACCTGTAAAATATGGAAGTTCTTACCTCTCTCTGCTGTTTTAGGGAATGGCTAGTGCAGACAGATTGGGAGTACAAAGGAAATACACAACAGGGTGTCAGAGTAGAAGAATCAAATATAATCAGGTCAGCGTTGTACAAATATGTGTACAATTCAATTCCTGGAGTCCCCAGAATGGCTGTGATATAGATGCAAGTCTGGCAGGAAGCTCCAGTTCTTTCCAGAACTTGTTTACTGGACTTCGGGATATAAGAAGAGAATTCTGTTGTCTCTACTGTGGTCTTTCAGGCATCTCATACCAAATTCCAAGGTCTTTTGGCTTCAGCCTGTAGAAATCGGACACTTACCTTCCTTACTCCCTCCCTCCCTCCCTGTCTCTCTCTTTCTTTTCCTTCTTTCTCTCTCTCTCTTCCTTCCTTCTTTTTTTTTTTTTGTTTTTATTCCCCCAGTTTTCAGGCACATTTACAAACTTGCAGCTGGGGCTGGTCTTACCAATCCTAGAAATTCTTCCTCTTCAACTATTTTCTAAAAAGTCTCGCTCCTCCCTGCCCCGCCGCCATTCACAAGGGGATTTTGAGCCCCTTGAGTTCACATCCCTGAAGATATGCACCGCCCTCAAAAATATCTATATTGAATGAATGAAAACTGTGAATGTTTTCCTAGTGGTGGTCAGATGAAAATAACGTGGATGTTATCACATCGTTACACTGAGAAACTATTTGCTTTACACTAGCTTTCTGCTAAAACTTCCAGTACATTTTTTTCTTTTTAAAATAATTTGCTTCCTTGTGCACCTCTCTATCAATTTCTAGTTCTAGTCTACATTCCCATCTAGTTCCTAGTTCACCGGCAGAGCAGAGACAATGGACACTGTCAGGGTCTGAAAAACAAACCCTCACAGGGTGTGGTTACCACCATCAATTACCTCGGTTCTTAGTCATTATTCAGTTTTTCTCCCCCTTGTGAGAGGGGTTTTAAACAATATCAAAACACTTCCAATAGATAGAAACATTAGCGTCAAAATGCCCATCAAAGGGAGGAAATAAAGTCACTTTTTTCTTTCACTCAGTGGAACTCAGCATTGTCGTCCAGTGGAGGAAATACGCTGACCCTGCACTTCTTGCAATTACATTTTCCTGCTACTGCCTCCTGCTCTAAAGAGGAAAAGGAAACTCTTCTGGAAACTATGATTGAGTAGTAGGTTACTTCCAACCGAGGCCAGAGGTAATCATTAGTTTTAGCAACTTGTGGTTCAATAAAAACTATCTGTAGCAATGCGACAGGAAGCTCTCTCTTTCAGGGAACACGATTAGTTTTTATTCAGTTCCTGTTCTCTTTCTAAATATCATGTTGATAGAAATAAAAACACATTCCTGAAACAACAAAAGAAATGGTGGGTATATCAAGGTTTTTGCCCTGAGACGTTTGTCTTAACTCTCACCTTGCTTAGTTGACATACACTCTCTTGAGGCAAAGATGGAATAAATAGTCCAGAGTGACAGTGGAGTCGAATCTCAAATGACTTTATGCCTCAACCGTGCACCATTTAAAGCAGCGGACCCCAAAATTTGTGGCACCAGGGACCGGTTTCATGGAAGACAATTTTTCCAGCAACGTGGAGGAGGGGGCGGGACGGGCGGTAATGCGAGCGATGGGGGGCGGCAGATGAAACTTCACTGGCTTGTCCGCCGCTCACCTCCTGCTGTGCCGCCTGTTTCCTAACAGGCCATGGATCAGTACCAGTCTGCGGCCCAGAGGTTGGGGACCCCTGGTTTAAAGGTTTGTTCCAAAAATATCAGACACTCTGAAAGGTTAGATGTCCGTAAAACTGCTTTCCCTTCTATGAGTGATGTTGAAACTCATGATTACCTTAGCTTGGGCACCTGGGAACAGTCAGGATCTGTTTTGTTGCAGGAGGAATAAATGCATAGCATTAGAAGGATGATAGGACTGGGTGTTTCTGACCTTCGAAGCAGACTTAACATGAAACAAAGCAAGCAAAAACTGTAAATATTTAGCAGGAAATGTTACCAAGTTTTAGAGGGGAAAGATGACACAATCTCTAAAGGGTCATTAGCTTGGGGATAGTCATGACCTTGAGAACACAGCTCCATCCACTAAGTGACCAGTTGGTAAATCTGTACAGAGAGCTCCATCTACCCATATCAGCTCAGGGTCAGTTTGATCTTCTTGTGGGTGTTTTGTATTTTGTTTCAGGTCTTTAAAAGTTATTTAAAAAACGCAAACAACAACAACAGCAACAAACCCTGCTTTTCTTTTTCCTACTTCTTGTTCCTGAGCCCTACCCACCTCCCTTTTTGGCTCTTGTCTACCTTTGCAATTTCTGGCACGTATGTGCTCTGCTGAATGCCAGTTTCAGGTCAACAGATGTTGTCATGAAAAACAAGAACTAGAAAATTAGAAAATCTCACTGCTTTGCAATGCTTATTAGCAGGAAACTGCAACAATATGCTTTATATTTTTTAGTAGAGGGTTCTTGTGGGCACCCTACTCATCAGCTTGTATATTTTTAAACTTTCTTTTTTGAATACGTGTTATTTTTGTAGTGGAAAAAACCATTTAATTTGGAAACTGTAATGACCTTCTCATCCGCTTCTCTTTAGCTTTGTCTCTGCGATAAAGTCTGATACAGCATATGCAAGTGTGTAGAAAAACTACGGCCATTAACAAAAGAAGCTTTCAGAGGAAACATGTTTTTGAAAAATTTTAAATCTGCAGTTTTGAAAAGATGTCAAACCTTCCCTTTGCTAAACAGAAATTTTTTTGAAAACTGGCTAATGGTCTCAAAAACAGTTCAGACAGATTTATAGGAAAAAGTATTTGGTTCCTACCCTATAATAATTTCTTTATAAATGAAGACTGAAATATTTTTTTAAGCCAGATTCTAACGCACTTTAGGTTAGTTTGCTCTGTAAAGGGGACTCAAGCTCTTAGAAGAAAGCTTGTCCCAGAAACTCATGAAATTGTCCCATCCAACTATGAATTACCAAAAGTAAGATGCCTACCATAAAATATGTATGAGTTTTCAACGTAAGGCTGATGTTATGTAGAGCAATATAGCATATGGACTGCCCCGATTTCCAGGGCAGCAGAAATAATACACAGTTGGCAGGGCCAACATGGGCCTCACCCACAGGCCTCACCCACCCCACCCCACGGGGTGTCTCATTTCATTATCATCCTGTCATTTGTTCTTGTTGAACTGTAATAAAGGGAAAACAGATTCCTGGTCCTGGGAAAGCATTTCTTGTTTCTTTATCTGCATAATAAGGGGTTTGAGCTAAATCCTTTCCAAGACGCTTACCAGATATAAAATTCTGAAGTTCTTATGTAGCAACATGTAATTTTGGAATTGCTCACAGACACACATGCCTTGGAACTTTCAGCCAAACCCTGAAACAGAAAGTCAGAGTGTATGTGTGTATATATATGTATATTTGTTTGTTTGTCTTTATAGTCCTTTTTTATTTATCATTCTATTAGTCTCACTAGAAGCTCAACACTGTGGACTAATAGATTTTTGATCTTACATCATAACTCACTGATAATAATTTTATTAAATGTTCTACATTATTATACATATTATGATTATTTATTGTTTTTAACACTTTCTTTGAAAAATTCAAAAATATTTTATACAATTTGTAAAGGTTGGGGCTTCCCTGGTGGCGCAGTGGTTGAGAGTCCGCCTGACGATGCAGGGGACATGGGTTCGTGCCCCGGTCTGGGAAGATCCCACATGCCGCAGAGCGGCTGGGCCCGTGAGCCATGGCCGCTGAGCCTGCGCATCCGGAGCCTGTGCTCCACAACGGGAGAGGCCACAACAGTGAGAGGCCCGCGTACCGCAAAAAAAAAAAAAAAAAAAAAACAAAACAATTTGTAAAGGTTACCTTCTATTTACGGTTCTTACAAAATATTGTCTATATTCCCTGTGTTGTACAATACATCCTTGAGTCTCTCCTACACCCAAGAATTTGGGTATATTAAATTCTGTAGCTTTTATCTTTGGTACTGTTAATGTGATTAATAACAACAACAATAATAATAATAATTGCTTTTTTTCCTCTAACTTCGTCTTATACAAATAGGAGATCATTCTCTTGCAGATTTCTGAGGCCTCTTACAACTACTCTCTTTTTTATGTTTCTTTCTCTTTCAGTTTTTCATAGTTTATACTCTTTATCCTATTTCTTTTCCTTTTCATTCTTTATTTTCTCGTTTTCTCTCTTTGCTTGCCATTATGTTTTCTCTTTCCTCGGTTCCTCTTTGAGATTTTGTGAAATTAGTCGTCCCTTGGATAGAATAAACACCATGACAGTACTGGCATTTTGGGGTTTACAGAAGAACATTATTTTTCACAGCACTAAATTATAGCCACTTAAGTGTTTGGTGAATCTGCGCCACCTTCTGTTCATTTAATTAAAATGCCATCCTAATTGTGCTGGGTCACCATGCATTTTTTCCTTCCTGCTCATCTGAGTGTTCATTTTACTATCATTTCCCCCTAAAAACCTCCTCTCGCAAATAGATTTGACATTTTGTGAGCATTTCATTCTACTTGAGGCCTGATATTTACACGACCTAAGTGGTGCTTGGAGAAAAGCTTCCCGGATTTTTAAATGATTTTATTTTACTTATATAGTCAAATCCAGATGACACAAGGAAACGTATTAGGAATAGTCTGGATTTGTGTACCGTTTCACCTTTCACCTTGCTCCCACCCCCGCAAAGCTAGAGGATTGTTGGCTCATTAGAATGGGTTTGCATTTCATGAATATTCACATAGTTAGTGTCAGAATCGTGGGCATGGCTGACGGGAAGAGATAATCTGTCTCCTAGGTGACTTTGGGGAAAACAGCTTATGATTTGTAAAAAAAATGGTGCTCTCTGGGTGAAAAGTTTAACAGCTAATCCGTCATTCTAATGGCACAGGCCATCACAAGCCAATGAAAACAGAAAAATGACTGGAAAATGACTACTTTGATGACCTTCTTATTTTTGTAGTTCAATAATAAATACGGGGTAGCAATATGAAGATTAATTTTATTAGGAAAAGATAGCAAGAAATCTTGAAATTAGAAAAAAATCATGAATAGTCTTCTAGAATGACCTAAAATTTATGTCTATATAGCCTCGTCTTTTATAAGCTTCATCACTGAAAGGAATTACTAAACTGGAAATTCTTAGAAAAATTTCTCAGAAATGCACTTGGTAGTAGTGATGTATGGTTGCAGAGGGGGATAATAGTGAAAGTTTCATAAAAGTATATTTCATCCAGATCTTCCTTTTACTTTATTTATTTTTAAAATTTTATTTATTTTATTTTAGTTATTTTTGGCTGCATTGGGTCTTCATTGCTGCACGCGGGCTTTCTCTAGTTGTGGTGAGTGGGGGCTACTCTTCATCGCAGTGCGTGGGCTTCTCATTACGGTGGCTTCTCTTGTTGCACAGCACGGGCTCTAGGCATGCAGGCTCAGTAGTTGTGGCACAAGGGCTTAGTGGGATCTTCCCGGACCAGGGCTCGAACCCGTGTGATCTGCATTGGCAGGCAGATTCTTAACCACTGTGCCATCAGGGAAGCCCCTGGATCTTCCTTTTAAAGAACAAATTTTTATCTTATACCTATCATGAAAATGTTCCAATGCCTGGCAACTAAACAATTACTTTTGTTTTCAAATGACAAATGGGCCGTTCGCTCCTTGTGATGTTATTGGATGATTAGAGCCATGACCACACTGAGAAAGAAAAAAATCTCTTTGAAATAAATTTAAGATACTCCCTTGCTCCAATGCCCTCCTCCTCCCCCACCCTGAACTATGAAACTCAACGATGCTTCAGGAAGTTGAGAGGGATTCTGGTACAAGAGACATGCTCTTCTCCAGAGGGTACCACTTCCATCTCACCATGAGCACAGAGCACTTTTTCATAGTTGACGTGTATGTATTATATATACGTAATAGGTCCTGAAAATATTGGAAATTCTCTGAGTCGGTATTGATTTCTAAGGTGATTTCTAAATCTCTGGTTGATTCCAGTCTCCTCAGAATGCAAATTGCAGGAGCTGTTTTAACAGTGGACACCTGTGGTTTGCGTTGTCCTAAACCTCCTTGCCAGCCTTTTTGTTGTCATTCAGATACTAAAGCTTGACTTTAAGGGTCTGAAAAGGCCAGCTTTCCCCTGTCCCATTATCAACTGAGATCAACTGCTGTTTAAAGGTTATGACAAATGACAGAATGGCCTCTCTTTCAGTCGTTTCTGGCCTTACCCATATATCACTCGACCTGAGCTCTCCTCCCTGTTGATATTACACAGAACGTCTACTGAGCGTGTTGCCTACCAGCAGACATTTTGTCCTTGTGAATGTAACATCGTTTCTGAACCATCCCCTGAACCTTCTTTCATTCTCCAAAGGAGGGAAGTGTCCTGGGTCCTCAGAGTTTACAGCTTTATCACAGTAAAGAGGGTAAGAGGAGGTGGTGGAGGTTGGCGGGGGAGTGGCTCTGGGGGATTCTATGTTCGCATTCAATCTTGAATTGAGAGCAGTTGCCTGGGAAACAAAACCTCAAAAAAAAAAAAATCTCATTTTTGCATGCATCTTCAAATGGCAGGACGTGCTTTTGTGTTGAAAGCAAGTCCTCTAAGTCTGAAGGCTCAATGAGGCCAGGTTTATGACCTGCCCAACCCACCTGAGCATAGCACGGATACTGTCTATCACGGTGCTAATCAAATAGAACATGCTTACGTTAAAAACGGAGACAAAAAGGTTAACATGCTCTTCTCTGGTCCCAGGAGTTGAAAGGCATCAGGGAGCAGCAGAATGGATACTGCAATGCAGTCAGAAGACCCGCCTTTGGGACATACCTCTAATTGGTAATTTATGTTTTAGTGTAGGGTGTGAGCTTGGGCTGTGTGTGACAAATATACCTAACCTCCAGGCTCAGCTTCTTCAACTATAAAAGAAAAAGTTGGTCTGGTCTCCAAAACACCACCTTTCGCCACCCCTCCTCCTAGAGCTAATAATTACCTGGGCCTGTAAGGGTGTAGCTTAAGACTGCTAATCAGTGTCTTTCAACATTTATTGAGTATTGATGATGTCACCCGTGTAGGGGTGGGAAAAAAATTTCTGTTACCCTTTTAGGTTCTGTACCTGAGGGCTGTGAATTAAACTGACAAACACCAGATTAATGGGAGAAAAGGTTTATTTTTTTTGCACACGGGAGCGTCACAGAAAGAAGTAAAAACTGAAAGAAGCAGTTAGGTTTGAAAGCTTATATACCATTTTAAGAAAGGGTGATAAATGATAGAGAAGTGACTAGACAAAGGAAAAGGAGTTTGGGCTTCTGGGGACAATACACTGTGAGAAAGTAAATATATAGGGGAGGCATGGAAGATAAGGGTTACTTCGTGAGGTTGGCTAAGCAGACTCAAGTGTGTGTGTCTCCAGTGATAAGAGTCATCTCTGGTGATTAAGAGTCATTCTCTTTTTCGTGGTATAGGAGAGGGAGACATTTTACAAATGGAAACGTATGTCCTACTTTCAGGCAGAAAGGAAGAAGACAGAGTATCCTTCTTGCATCTGCTGTTTCTCAATTGCCTTCAGCTCAAAATAATCCTTATGCCGAAGGAGAACACTTTGGGGTGGTGTATTCCAATCCCTTTCATTAGCATAGTGCTGGGGTTTTTTCTGGCCCCTCTCTGTATAGACGGACTGATCCATTAATTGAAGGCATTAATTACAAAAGCTGATTTTTTGCATTTAAAGCATCAAAGAAAGGTTTCTTCAATTTTTCAGAGATTATACGAGCTCAAGTGTATGTATTTATTAGGAATTTTTTTCCTTCAGAAATACATTCAGTAGAAATGTTGATTATTCCAGAAATAATTATCTTATAATGAGTGTGTGTGTGTGCATGTGTGTGTCTGCCACCAAGTATATGGATGCAAAACAAATATTTGGGATGGAAATTATGCTTTCCTTCAGGAGGGTACTATGATGTGTTTTATTCTTCAAAAGCATCATCTAGTAACGAGAAAGCTTCATTCTTGCTCTATGGGAGGGGAGATGAATTACTTTTGCTGATTTTATTGTTACATGACTTATGCCAAAACAAAAGACATTTTTCTTGGGGACTATAATTAACTCATTATTAAATAAGTAACAATTTGCATTTTTGTAAACAGTGCATCTTGTTTTATTCCCCTCACGTTTCCAGAGTCATAGGCACACAGAACTAAATTAACACCTCAGTTATATGTTTTTTTTTCAAGAGCGGGTAACATCTTTTCAAATGAACCGTGCTTCTTCTGCTTGGCATTTCTTTCCCTCTTATCTCCAAATGCCTAAATCCACCCCACTGCTTCAGACCTATTTCAAATGCTCCCTTGCACGCAGCCTCGTTTGATACTTCTCCCCCCTCTCTGAACTGCCATGGCAGAAATTTTTTTCTGTCTCTTACGTATCACTCTCTGCCATGTATACGTGCCACTTAGTTGCCACACGACTTACATCTTCCGCTACAGTGTGAGCTCCTGAAGGCAGAGTCTCAGAGACCACGGAGTGCCTCACTCAGAGCAGTCCTCAGTAAATATTTCAAGAATAAACGAAAAGGTTTATTTATTTCCAAAAGGAGACGACACAGTGAGTTTTGACAATTCTTGGAAGATTAGCCACCCTGTTGATTATGTTTGGAAAACCTTTCATTCACTTATTTTCAGCTGGTGTATACGGACCATCATTTAATATTAATAATAATCTGATCAGGGACTTCCCTGGTGGTCCAGTAGGTAAGATTCCGTGCTTCCACTACAGGCAGCCTGGGTTCTATCCTTGGTCGGGGAACTAAGATCCCACATGCCTCGCGGTGCAGCCAAAAATAAATAAATAAAATAAAATAAAATAATCTGATCAAAGAAAATAAGGAGCGCCGTCAATCTTAGGCAACATGGCAAACAGCGAACTGAAACACATAATTTGGTCAAACATGAAATATGAGTGGTTTTGAGGTCATCTGTTTTTGGCTTCTAGGCAGGTTTCTCTGTTAGATGGAAGGATAGAAGTTGACTGTTTGTAGAAGTTGACTGTTTGTAGTATCTGGGTGCATTGGGAGAGGGGGACAATCGTCATGGAACTTGGATAAAACTTGTTTCAAAGGACCTCTTGCGTTCAGTTGGATGAAATGGTTCTGATTTACCACCATCCACAGTATAATCAGGGATTACCCAAATGGGGCATTTCTAGAGAGAGCTGGAGAAGAAAGAAGGATATGGAAGACAGCTGATTATCTTGGCATCTTCATGGATAAACGTTTTGAGTCTCCAAAAAAAAATAACTTCAGAGAGATTTGCTGACACACAGGGAAATAAGGTTTGCATGTGAATTTGAATGGAAAGGGTAAATTTCATGATCATCTTATGGTTGCCAAGAGAAATAAGTCACTCAGATAGTGTAACCTGGCTTAAAGGGAAGATTGACAGATGCATTTATAGGTAATAATGAAGTCATCATGGAGATCTAAAATGAAACCTAATAAAAATAATAAAAATTGCTAAGTGAAATAACAAGAAAGCTGAAACGCAGGTTACGTCCCCCATAAAAAGATGTCTACACTGTATTTCAACCGAATGACAATTCACTTTGTCCAAAAAGCAAAGTTTCATTGCTCCTGTCAGTCAAAAGAAGTAACCAAAATATTGACCTTTACCAGTTAGCTACAGATTAAGAAAGATTTTTCTTGTAACAAAGATTCTGACCCCGAGAACTTGAGTTTGCAAAATATCTGCAAACACACTTGTCCCGGTGTTGGAAAGTTGGGAAATTAAGCAGGTTAAGCTCTTAAACCCAAAACCCTTCCTGTTGAAGAATGCAATCCTCTCTTCCTATCCATGGAAAATAATATGAGTTGCAAATTCTACCCCATGTAGGCTTCTGATGACCTATATGTTAATATTAGCTGTTGCCACGTACAGTAAGATGGTATCTATGGAGGGTTCCATAACTACAGTGAGCCTATAGCCTCTAGGCTTGACCTTCCATTTTCAGATGGGGCGCTCTTGGGGCCAGGAAGAGCCCAGCTAATTGCATAAACCAGGAAGAGCCCAGTTAATTGCATAAATCTGAAGAATTCACTATGAAGCCACTAGCCACATGTAGCTAGTGAGCACTTGAAATGTGGCTAGCCTGAATTGAGATGTGCTGTAATCATAAAATACAAGTCAGATGTTGAAGACACAGTATGAAAAAAAGAATAGGAAATATCTCGACATTTAAAAATATTGGTTGCATGTGGACAATATTTTGAATATATTGGATTACATAAAATATATTACTAAAATTAATTGCACCTGTTTTTACAGAAATGTGGGTTTCATAGGTGTGGGTTAATTTATAGGAAAACAGAAGCAGAGGCAAGACAAGTTGCTGGTAGCCAGTGGGATGAGCAAAGACTTGGGGAGGTGAGCAGGTCATCTCCATAAGACCGAGCACTTCTATGGAGTTGGACAGAGGGTGAGAAAAGAAATGCCTCCTTACAGCTGAGGGAAGATGTCACAAATGCATACTTTCTCACTTGTGTGGTCTCTGGCCTGATTACTTAATAGAGTTACTTCTTCAGGTTGTACCTTTTACGACAATCAGATGATGTTTGCTGAGCACAGTGAGCTGCTTGGATGAAAATAAGATAAACACCTTGGAGGGTTGTCCATCCCCATGGTGACCAGCCAGCAGGTAAGATTCTGTCTCTGTACCAAACCGTTTCCATACGAAATTGACAGAAGTAATACGGTTTACTCGGCAGTGTTTCTGCTTTTTAAACAAGTTGGGAGGAAAGCTGGAACCTAGAATATTTATCCTGGTGTAAAAGGTATGAAAACAACACTTAGAAAATACTTTTTTGGTGTGGATGGGGAGTCCTTAAGGAGGTATTTGCTTGTGTCTGATTTCTCTTTGTTTTTTACTGACTTCATTTAATTAGATAGATCCTCTAAGATCCAGAGGAGTGCCACTGAAATCTCATGAAATCTCATAAAGATGTATAAGGCTGCGTGAGCTGTTTAAACTGAGACGCGGCCTCTGTACTTGTGGTTGTCATTGAACTTGCCTTAGTCCAGGCCACTGTTGCAAGACAGCACAGATGGGGACTTAAATAAAAGACATCTATTGATAGTTTTCTTAGAGTTGCCATATGATCCAGTAATCCCACTCCTGGGCATATATCTGGACAAAACTATAATTCAAAAAGATACATGCACCCCAATGTTCACAGCAGCACTATCTACAGCAGTCAAGACATGGAAACAACCTAAATGTCCATCGATGGGTGAATGGATAAAGAAGATGGGGTACATATGTACAATGGAATACTACTCAGCCATGAAAAAGAAGGAGGTAATGCCATTTGCAGCAACATGGATCCACCTAGAGATTATCATATGTAGTGAAGTAAGTCAGAAAGAGAAAGACAAATGCCATATGATACCACATATGTGGAATCTAAAATATGACACAAATGAACTTACCCATGAAACAGAAACAGACTTACAGACATAGAGAACAGACTTGTGGTTGACAAGGGGGAGGGGAAGTGGGGAGAGATGGATTGGGAGTTTGGGTTAGCAGATGCAAACTAGTATATATAGGATGGATAAACAACAAGGTCCTACTGTATAGCACAGGGAACTATATTCAGTATCCTGTGATAAGCCATCATGGCACGGAATATGAAAAAGAGTGTATATATATATGTATAACTGAATTACTTTGCTGTGCAGCAGAAATTAACACAACATTGTAAATCAACTGTACTTCAATAAAATAAAGTAAAAAAAAAAGACACCTATTTTCTTACAGTTCTGGAGGCTGGAAGTCCAGGATCAAAGAGCTGGCAGGCCTGGTCTCTGGTGAGATTCCTTTTGCTGGCTTGTAGATGGCTGCATCCCACTGTGTCCTCACATGGCTTTTCCACTGTGTGAACGAGAATCCCTGATGTCTCTTCCTCTTCTGAAAAGGACACCACCCCTCTCAGAGCAGGGCCCCACTGTTATGACTGCATGTAACTTTTATTACCTACCTAAAGGCTCCATCTCCAAACAGTCATAGGCGGCTTTGACGTATGAATATGAGAGGGACCCAATTCAGTTCATGACAGGGCTGTTCATGAATGTTCCATTTCTCCTACCAGGCATTTGGAAAAATCGTACATCCCTGCTTCCGTTGAACTTGAATGTGGCTCAGGGGTGAGGGGTATGGCATCTGTTTGTGACCTGCTTTTCTCAGTGAAGCGTGTGATGGAGTGACATGCAAGCATCTGGGAAGAAGCTTTAAAATGTAAGGCACGAGTCCCCACTGTCCCTTCCCCTTAAAACAGTAGTTCTGGAGATACACGGAAGATGGAGCTTTCGGTGGAGCCCAAGAGAAAAGCATCTCTGCTGACCAGTGCTGTCCATGTAGGATGAATAAGAAACTTTTAAAAAAATTAGTATTTAAAAGTATATTTTAAAAAAATATGTTTTGCCATTGAGATTTGGAGGTTGCTTCTTGCTGGTACAGACCTAGCCCATCCTGACTTACACGAGGTCAAAGATTCATTGGTTATGACGTTTGGCACTTATAAGATGAGTACTGGGGATGTGATGTACAACATTTTGCAGCCCCTAATGAAATAATAGCTCCAGGGCAGTGGTTCTCAAAGTCTGGCCTCTGGACCAGCAGCATCAGTGTCACCTGCAAATTGGGGGTGTAACCCAGACCTATGGAGTCAGAAACTCAGGTTGGGGGCTCAACAGTCTGTATTTTAACAAGCCCTCCAGGTGATTCTGGTGCACATTCCAGACTGAGGCATGCTGCCCTAGACAGTGATTATCCATGGCTGCTGATATCACAGAAACAGACAAGCAAATATCATGAGTCTCCTGGTAGAAGTGTAAGATATCACCCATGCAGCAGTTGTGTGAAATAATGCATATCGGACCTCTACGTCAAACTATCAATTTATAGGAAATGCCTGGGAACGTAGACAATGCTAAACTATCATTCCGGGGACTCAGTCAACAAATCCTACTGTGGAAAACTCGACAGGCAGCCACGCTGGGGTCTTCAACATATGAACTGTAAGGAAAGGAAAGGGATCAAGTGAGAGAGAGAAAGGGATAGAACATCTATAGCCAGAAGAAACAGGTCAACTAACTGTAATGTATGGACCTTATTTCAATCTGACTCACGTTGACAAAAACACCCACAAAAATTTATGAGACAACTGACAACAAGCAAAAGAAGAACACTGACTCAAAATGTCTTACAGAGCTCATCATTTTTCAGTGGATAATGGTGATGTGGCTATCTTTCAAAAAAAAATCCTTATCTTTTAGAAATACATAGTTAAACATTTATAGTTTCAAAATAGTCTGATAGGGGTGGATATAGAAAAGAAAAGAATAGGACCAGCCATGAGTTGATCGTTAGCTGCTGGATGAGGGGTACACGGAGGTTCATTTTACAATCCTGTCGACTTCTATATAGGTTTGAAACTTTCCAAAACAATTTTTATAAAAATAGAGAGATTTCAGAGACATTTCACCTACCCCAACACACCCCCAAAATGTTTCTGAGGTTAGTAGTCAGGATGATGACATAGAAATGGTGACCGGAAGAAAGTAGTGGAATTGAAGGGGAGGGTAAGTTTGTTCTTGAGCAGGTTGAATTTAAGGCACTGGCAGTGTATTTATGTGAAGAATTCTAGGCAGCCATTCGGGAAGGTTAGTCTGCAGCTTGGGAGAAAAGTTGGTATTAGAGAATTACCAGGTTAGATAACATATATTGTAGATATTAATGACACGTGCTCAAAAAAGAAGGAAACAAACAAGAAAGTCAATCGCCAGAATGAGTACCACAGTACACTGTTTTCTGTATTTGTTTTTATGCTTTGTATTAATGGTCACTGGCATGCTTGTCTATTACCCTTTGCAGGGTACAAACGGTCTTTTTGTTGTTTTATTTAACATCATACCTATGCCCTCTGCCTTGCAGGTGCTAAATACATATTTGTAGAATTATACTGAATGTGAAGTATTAGTCATAAACTAATATCTCATTCATTGAAATAGATATGGATATAGAGGTTTATATATATATACGTAAGTATATACATGTTTATATTTACATATATCTTATGTCTACGAATTCTAAGGCACTAAAATTGTTCATGTTTTTCTGGATCATTCAAAGCACCATCATAATTCTGCAGAGAGGCAATTTACAGGGCCAGCACTCTCTGTAATCCCATTCAGTAAGCTAGGAGGACAAGTGATTCTCCCCTTCTTGCTCTACCTGTAATTTCCTTTGAGTCCTTGCTCTCACTCCACTCCACAGAGATCTGGCCCCATTTATCTGACATGATAGGCACTGCTCTGCCTAGTTACTCATCATTCAAATATGTCTGTGATCTGACTGATCCACCAGCTATAACTTGAAAGATGGGGATTTTTGAAAATCAGCTTTTAGGAGTAATAGGTACTAAAAACTCACATCCCCTTTCTTGGAGCACTTTGGAAAGGGGGTTTCCCACACTTCACGGGGCTGTACCCTGAAAAGCCAGAAGGGAAATCAGGTGGATCATTTTTATGTCTGTTGTTATGACAACTAACCCAACCACTTCCTCGATGATGTGGACCATTATGCCAGGGCAGGGATTCTCAGCCTTGGGTCCCTGAGCCACACTGCCAAGTAAACCCTCCCTATCCCCCCCTTGGCAACACGAAAAACAAAATCAAGTGTGCCAGAATCCCCATCCTGTTCTGTGGAAACACCTGTAAGAGAAGCCATAAATGGCTCATTGATTAACGCTAGAAATCAGAATAAATTGCCTCGATGCAGTCTTATGGCAGGAGCCATCTGGAGGGACCGTACGATTCACAAGTCATGCCCAAGATCGCACCTGGGGAGCCGGTGATATTCACAGGGAAAGAGGACCACTTTCTCACTTCCTCAAAATCCAAGAGCTCTAGGTGGCACCCAGCATTTGGCTGTGGTTACAGAGAGAGAGCTTAACTTCAGGTGTTGAATACACGCAGTTCTGCATTTTATCCTCAATATTATGATAACCTTGACGCTTGGGAGGGCCGCTACTTGTGATTTTAATTGTACTGTTATCTGAATTCTTAAATGATTACTGAAGGGTCTGAGATTATTGGTAGAGTTATCTTGAGAATCCATGTGGGGTTGAAATGTAATTCCTTCACTGCGTCTTGGTCCTTCATGGGTTAAGACATGCCACCATTTTTATTTTATGAAGCTAGGCAGATCCTTCTTTTTCCTCTTAAGTAAGGGAAATGCCATCCATAGGGGGAACAAAAGTCACATATACAATCTGCAAAGAAATGACTTTCACTTTTATTTTGAAAACAATACTCAGTTTGAAATGGAAAGGTAAAAATATTTCTGAAAATGATTTCAGTGTGTGTGTGTGTGTGTGTGTGTGTGTGTGTGTGTGTGTGTGGACATGTGTGTACAGAGAGGTAGAAGGCAAAATTGGAAATCACTGGTAGGTGCAGGGTACAAAGAATTTGGAATTGGTATTTTCTTCGGTTTTCTTTTCCTGAGGTGCTAAACTTTAGCACACCACTCCTTGTTCCTTAATTAATGATTAAACAAATTCAATTCATGGTTTAACTTAATTAAACAGCTAATGAATTTGTGTATGCAGGAATCATTAATGTGTGTCTGAGGCAGGCCTCGAGGGCACAGTTGCCTCAGTTCTGCACAGCTCAGTAAATTGTATTTAGAGCTGAATTCACCTCTCTTTGTTTGACAAGCCACACCCCTGACGTATAGCTTATTCACTCGAATTGGGATTAGCTATATGCATAGATCACTCTTTACCTATGAAGATAAACTTTCTGGTACATTTTCTAAGGGGTATCTATTCAGAAATGTATTTTCAATAGTGCAATCAGTTTAGTTGTTTTTTGTAAAGCTGTTTAGGCTCATCGTGGAAGTGCTCATGCACAACTCATTTTGGGAAGACAAAACATAATCTTGTTATATTTTTAGGTATTCTCATTTTATTCTGAAAGTACAATCACATCTCACAAATCCAACTTAAAGGCCACTCTAGGAAATAGAAAATTTGAAAAGAAATCGTTTTCATTACTTTCAAGTGGAGGCCCTTACATGGGGATAACTAGATGTCTCTCTCTCTCTCTCTCTCTCTCTCCTGGGTGGAGGTACTATTCTGGAATAAATGGAAGAGAGGAGGGGGAAAGGTAACCACCCCATATCAGAGCTTGATATCTGTTCAGTGCTTTAGATCCATTAGCTCATTTGAGATGTTTTCCCTTGGTTTTCAAACCCACGGCTGGGGCTTCCCTGGTGGCGCAGTGGTTGAGAGTCTGCCTGCCGATTGGGGGGACACGGGTTCGTGCCCCGGTCTGGGAGGATCCCACATGCCGCGGAGCGGCTGGGCCCGTGAACCATGGCCGCTGAGCCTGCGCGTCCGGAGCCTGTGCTCCGCAACGGGAAACGAAGTAACTCGTCCAAGGTCCCCCAGCTAACATGCAGTGGAACCGGAGGGACTGTGATGTCTGTCCGAGTCAGTGCCACGCCATCCATTTAAGCCGTGTCTGGCACACACCTAATTGATAGCTTGAGGTTCTAGCGAACTTGACAACAGTTTGTTTTGTAAAGTAGGCAAACACTTCCTTGGACTCTCATAGGCACTCTTAATTTGCTTAGCAAACCGTTCTCTCCCTTGGTAACGCCAAGGAAAACTTGAGCCATCCCCTTTCTTAATTACCCGGACTTCAAATTAGTGAAGCCCTGTTTAATGAGGTTGCACTGTAGATCTACACAAAAACACGCGGAGGCTTCATAACCGGGTTATTCTTGTACAGCAGGCCCAGACATAGAATAAAATTTTGATGAGAAGAAGCAGACAGCAATGGGCAATGTCTCTATGGGAAAAGCAAAGCTGTAAAGTGTACACTTGCCTTGTTAATTTGAGGATTACATTAAAAAAAAAAAACAAAAAACCTGGATGTGGTAGGTCGCTTTCTGTATGTCTATATTTTGGAGACAGAGTTGTCTCAGCTCATTAATTATGTTTTCCATCCTGTGTAGACAAGTGATAGGATCTTCTGATTTTAACCTGGGAATGTCTCTATATGCTGATTCCAGCCTTTCTACACAAGCAGGATAGCTCAGTGAGAGGAAATGGATTAAGCCGAGTCTGTTTTAACAAACTCCTGGATCTATATTTATTGACCAATCCTGGACTTTTCTAAACCATGCCTTTTTCTTGAACAGGCTCAGGACACAAGCAACGGAAAATGTGATGTTAGTCAACAGCTACTGAATTCACAAAACATGGAATTAAGCAATAGAGGTCCTTTTAGGGTAGGTGAAAGGCAAAAGAGGCTTTGGGTCCTGTGTGAGAAGTCCTCAAATGCCTCTGTCCTTAGCTCTTGGTAGAATTGGTAGGACTGCCTGTGAGAGCCTGGGGAGTTCGGAAGAGGAGAGGCTCCTGGGTTTGACCTTCCCGAAAGGGATATCTTGGGTGGATTAAATTTTGTCATGAGAAGGGAGGCCAGGTCAAAATACAAATAGACCTCAGATGTCACCACTTTCTCTCCTCAACTTCCAAACTCCCAGCTAAGAAAAAAAGGCCAACGTCAAGTGCTCTGAAGTTGTCCAGTTCTGATTTAAGATAAGAAAGACATTCTAAAGAACATGGATTTGTCCTAGTTCTTCACCTGGGCCAATGTTTTGTATTGCATTTAAATTCATACTCTTTATCGTTCGTTACTTTTTTATTTTTAAAAGTAAGTTTAGTTTATTTAGGTTCATAAACATTAACACATAACTGTTCAGAAGAGTATTTAACTAAGAAAGAAACACTCATCATCTTTATCATTATAATCATATTAATTAAAAAAATTTATATTGGACTATTTTTGATTTACCATGTTGTGTTAGTTTCAGGGGTACAGCAAAGTGATTCAGTTATACATATACACGTATCTATTCTTTTCCAAATCCTTTATAGTTTGTTATTATTCACCCATTTCTTCCTGAGCACATGGAGAGAAATTTCTCTCAGATCTTAAGACCAGGGACATCTGAATCCCTGAGGAACAACTTTTCATTTCGTGTACATATGACTCAGGAATCTTGTGGTATTTCTCTCATTATTTTGCCTCTTAAGGAGTTTAGAGGAAATGTTGTGTTCAAATCTTAGTAATGGCATACAGATTTCATACAAACTTCTACATGGCTAAAATCTATTTTCCTGCCCTTACTTCAATTTCATGAAAATTTCCTCATCTGTATTTTAAAAATTCTGCTACAATCGCAGGCTAACTGATAAAAGAATCCTTGGAGCATTCAAATTTGAATTTGTATATAGTAAGCTACTCAAATTCCTTTTTGTATGAGCAGGGTTTACACACATAGTCCTACCTACACACATAACTATATAAAAGGCTTGTGCACTCATTTGGGTCTTTTCCTCCATAAATGGAACATACTGTGGGCAGCTTCAGGTTCACAACTGAGAGGAAAGTACAGATTTCCCATATCCCTCTTCCCCCCCACATGCATCCCCTACCATCAACATCCCCACCAGATGGTACTTTGTTACAACTGATGAACCTACATGGACACATCATCATCACCCACAGTCCATAGTCTATGTTAGGTTCACTCTTGGTGTTGTACATTCTATGGGTTTGGACAGATGTATAATGACATGCATCCACCATTATGGTTTCATATAGAATATTTTCACTGCCCTAAAAATCCTCTGTTCTCCACCTATCATCTCTCCCCTCCCCCTTGATGACTCTTTGATCTGTGAATTCATACTCATTTCTTTTTGCTGCTAGGTGAATATCCCAGCAAGCTTAACATTAGGAGAACCTTTTCTCTGCTATTCCAGGCCCGGTCCCACCTGCTTGCATCCTAGGATTTCCAGGGGATGACCAGCTAACTGAATACAGATAATAACAATGGCTATGATGGCTTAGCACCCACCATGAACCCTGTGCTTTACTGACAGGAGGTTAACTCTTTTCCTCATGGCACTCCTGCAAGAGATGATTTAATCATTATTTACAAATGAAAACCAAATGCATCCTGTTACGCTGAAAGCTCACCCACCCTCATTTTTTTCAACTCTTCACCAGCACACCCACTTTTTCCTTTTGGTAGAAACCCCTGTTTCTAAAGTCCCTGTTCTGAAATTTTCAAGACATGTCAACACCATGACCAAATTGCTGTATGTCCTGTGCATCTTTTTGGGTTGTGCACTGCCTAATTCTAAAGAAATGTCATTCACATAGACTTCAATGAGACCACAAAGTGAACGGTGCCCCCTAGACTTGTTCAGTGTACAACCTGCATAACCATTCATGGGAGAAAAGAGTATCTTCCGGAAGTTCCATTCTTCATCCATTCTAGATGGGAAACTTACCTTTCACAGGCTGGGATTTCTTCAAGGAAATGGCTCCAAATAATTTGAAACATGACTCAGGAAAGCCCACCTCTGATTCTCTTCCTCCTCTGTGATTTCCTTTTGAAACAAAGCAAATAGCTGGGAGAAAGTTCTAAATAGAAAATGGTACCATGTTATGTATTCGGACAGAGCACACAACTCGGTTAATTCTGTTTCCTCCATTTGGATAAATTCCTGGAACGCCTGGCACCTCTTTTGCCAAGGCAACTTTCTGGTGTCGATTCCCTTGTTCCTCCCCCTCACTGGGGTTGTCCCTCATGAAGATGCGAGAGATCAGATGCCATTCCCACTCAGCTTCCCTTAAAGAGGTTTCCAAGTCAGAAACTTCCTTCTGTGATGGCTGGACTGATCTTCTTCTGAGCAGAGTTACGGGGACGTTTGCATCACCTCTTTGTTATCTATAATGAGAAAGAAGGAAAGACAGCTTACAGTTACATCCAAGGAGAAGTAGCTCATGCTTTCTGGTTAGCAGAATGTACATCACATTCCCAACACCAAACACATGTTGGTCTCAAAATAACCCACTCATGTAATACTAGAGTTTCTTCTGAAATTGTCCACGTTTCTTAAATCAAAAGCGTATCCCTATCAATCGTATGATAAGAAAGCATCTTATAGACCACAGGTCTCCATCTGCTTTTTTGATTCTCACCTGCCTATAATATGCTGATATTCCAAACCAAATCATACAATAGTAAAACATGCAGGGGCAAGTGATAATTTAGCAGCAAAATGTTGATATTATACAGAAGCCTGAAGTGACTAGATTTTAAGTATCAAGATTTAAAAGTAGATGTATACCTGGAAATGGTAGCTAGACTTGTCGTGATGATCATTTTGTGATGTATAAAAATATCAGATTCCTATGCCATACACCTGAAACTCATATAAATATTGTAATTCAGTTATACATCAATTAATTAAAATAAAAAGTAGATGTATCATTGGCATGCGTCGTAGAGAGAGTAGCTAGATAATTTCATGTGAAGGCAGGAAATGTGATGATGTTAACAAAATTTTCCTTCTCCATCTGCACAGGTTTGGGAGTGGAAGATGAAAGTATAGACTCAAACTGAGTAAGGGAGCAGTCTAGTTTCAGAGAATGTAGAAATACTAGCGGTATAATGCAGACACTATCGGAACAGTAAAGGCAGCATCGTGTTGGAGCTCAAGGTCTGTGACCCAGTTTCCTCTTAGTAAAATTGAGACTTCTGCTTCTCTGTGTTGCAGAGACACCAAAATGAGGGGAAATACATGAAAGCATCGTGTGGGAAACTTCAGGCAGAACGAGGTTCTTCCGTAATGCTCTCAGCTAACCTACTTTGGGACCTGGCATCTTGATTTTAATATTGTGATAAGGTGCCCTCAGGGTTTAAAGATGACCAGAAAGAGTTGTTAACAATCAGTGGATACAAAAAAAAAAAAAAAAAAAAGAAAAAGAAAGGAATGGAAGCTCTATTTTATTTATTTTCCTTTGCAATTTACTCAAGCATAAATGAATATTGCATTGTGGGGTTCTCCTTATTTCCATTTCCAGTTCATTAGGAAACTGGTTTAAAGATTTTTAAAAAGAAACAAGAGGGAATTTACAATAGCCAAGACATGGAATCAGCCTAAATGTTCATTGGCAGATGAATGGATAAAGAAGATGTGGTACATACCTATACATGGAATACTACTTGGTCATAAAAAAGAGTGAAATATTGCCATTTGCAGCAACGTGGGTGGACCTAGAGATTATCTACTAAGTGAAATGAGTCAGAAAGAGAAAGAAAAGTACCATATGATATCACTTATATGTGGAGTCTAAAATATGACACAAATGAACTTTTTTACGAAACAGAAACAGACTCACAGACATAGAAAACAAACTAATGGTTACCAAAGGGGAAAGGAGGTGGAGGAGGGATAAATTAGGAGTATGGGATTAGCAGATACACCCTACTATATATAAAATAGACAAACAAGGTCCTACTGTATAGCACAGAGAACTATATTCAATATCCTGTAATAATAGTAGAAAAGAATATGAAAAAGAATATATATATGTATAACTGAATCACTTTGCTGTACAGCAGAAACTAACACAACATTGTAAATCAACTCTACTTCTATTAGAAAAAGAAGCAAGAGAGAAAGAAAAGAAACAGGAAAACTCTTCACAGGATGTGGCAAAGAATAATCTCTCTTCTGGTGTGATTTTCTGTGTGTTCTGTGATGATCAGGTTCTGCAGAGCCTTTGGGGTCTGCCCATACTCTTCCTGGCCCTTCCTGTCTGTGCTTGGGGACCAGGTGGTGATCTCAAGGTTTCCACTCTCAACCTTGCTCATGGTGAGCATCTTTATCCCTTGCATTTTTAAGTAAGCTTGCCTCCTCCAATATGCTCTGCAAAGCAGTACCTGCTGCTGATTGCTTGGTCCATGGAAGACCTTGCTCTGTGTTTTCATCACATGTGCTGCTCTGGTTTATAAGAAGCACAGGCACTGGCCATTACGTGTGAGTTAAGGTGCCTAGTGTTTCCTTGGATTCCCATTCAAGTCTCACTAGGGCCCCATGAAATGGCCCTGATATTATCCCCTGTCATCAAACAGGCTCTGACAGATGCAGAGAAAAAAGTGACAGGTCCAAGTCAGCGCTGAGATGTAAACTCAGGTGACCCGAGGATAACTCCTGCCTTCTTCATGATCACATCTTCATCACTGCACTGGCTTCTACCCTGTGGTCACGGACAGAGCTAGAGCTTTACATCAGATAAACAACTTCCTTTATAAAGTTTGACTTGAAAACAGACTCTCCGTTGGGAACAAGTGCCAAGATTTTGCTGTGTTACTCTCAAGATATTTTTTTTCTTGTTATTGTCTCATTATTCACATTTGCCATCTTTTTTTAAAAAATTTTTATCCGAGTACAGTTGATGTACAATGTTGTGTTAGTTTCAGGTGTACAGCAAAGTGAATCAGTTATACATATACATCTATCCACTCTTTGTTTAAGATTCTTTTCCCATACAGGCCATTAGAGAATATTGAGTAGAGTTCCCTGTGCTAAACAGCAGGTTCTCATCAGTTATCTATTTTATATAGAGTAATGCGTATATGTCAATCCCAATCTCCCAATTTATCTCTCCCCCCACTTATGCCCTGGTAACCAAAAGTGTGTTTTCTACATCTGTGACTCTATTTCTCCTCCCAAGGACCATTAGTGTGAAGGCTACAGAGTACCCAATACAGAGCCCAGAACTCAGAAAGAACTCTAAATAAGAGCTAGTCTTGGGCTTCCCTGGTGGCACAGTGGTAGAGAATCCGCCTGCCAATGCAGGGGACGCGGGTTCGAGCCCTGGTCCGGGAAGATCCTACATGCCACAGAGCAACTAACCCCGTGCGCCACAACTACTGAGCTGGTGCTCTAGAGCCCGTGAGCCACAACTACTGAGCCTGCGTGTCGCAACTACTGAAGCCCGTGCGCCTAGAGCCCGTGCTCCACAACGAGAGAAGCCACCGCAATGAGAAGCCCGCGCACTGCAACAAAGAGTAGCCCCTGCTTGCCGCAACTAGAGAAAGACCGCCCGCAGCAATGAAGACCCAACACAACCAAAAATAAATAAATTAAAAAAAAAAAAAAAAAAAAAGCTAGTCTCTTTCTCTTTGCTTTCTTTTGGCTGGTAGGGGGTAAAGCTCTACTTTATCCAAGCACGTTAAATGCATATCCAAGCACGTTATTTTATTTGTTCTAGGGTTTTTGATTCATTTCAGGTGTCCAATCAATAATAATAGAAATGACGATAGCAATGATAATAGCCCTGATAATGGTGCTGCAATGATTTCCATTAGCCTCTGAGAGATCAGACTGTCATCTGAAGTATATGCCAGGACAATGTGGCTCACGCAGCTCCTAAGTGCCCCGGCGGCCTGCATCCTCCACAGCCCTGCTCAGCCAGACCATAATGAGACATCTGTTTCTGTGAACTTATAAATATCAAGGTTGATGCATTACATGAATGCTTCGGAAGCTCTGTTTCATACGTGTGTCAGAGGGCAGCATCCAGCAGCTAGGTCAGGCAACAAATATTTTGCAAGAAGAACACGTATTCCTGGGGGAGATGTGAGTGCATTTCCCTGGCAAAGCATCCGTCATGTTTATGAACATACTCAAAGAAGATGATGTCTTTGCCTGGGTGGATTCAGTTCAGAATGAGCAAACCAGGCTGAGAAGACACAGCGGGTGCCTCGTGTATTTTAAACTTTCTATCAAAACCCACTTTAACCTGGAGTTTTAAGAAAACAATTATGATTGGGGAAATCTGCATCCACGTTGTGTGATGAAACCATGAAGCTGGAGAAGGTTTTTTGTAATTCTGTAACTCACCCTATTTTCATCTGGGCTCCTGGAGTTAGGTGCACTTATTTTATTAAAAGAAGAGTAGGTTCAGAAATTGTCAGTGTCAGGTGACTAAACTATAGGTGTAGTGACAACAGCCACTGGGCAAGGCAGTCTGCTTTTGAATGGATTTATGTAAATATACGTATTACTGAATCACTTTGCTGTACGCCTGAAACTAACACAACATTGTTAATCAACTATATACCAGTATAAAATAAAAAATTAAATTTAAAAAATTATAAATTTCCCACTTAAAAAAAAAAAAGACGGTCTCCTTTTCTTGGTAGAACACGGACGATGCCCCCAGACTCAGGGATGCAAGTGTGAGATGTTTTGCATCCCGTGTTTCCAATGTAGCCAGCATGTCCTGCAGAAAAAAGATGTTCTGGAAACAATCTGAAGTCTCTGATTTAACCTCAGAAGGTGTCTGGACATGATTCGCCTCAACATGATAGTCTAGTGAGAAATTAAACCCATGTATTTACAAGTGAATAGAAAAATCCACAAGTTGATAGGACATTAGCATGGCTATAATGGTGAATAGTAACAAACTAGACTATAAGGAACATGTAGAAGCCAGAGGTCTACACCACATAATATTCACACTAGTTCCATATATTCACTCAGCATTTAAGAATATTACAGAAAACACATGTTTTTTTTTTCTGAAATAGAGCTCTGGGGTTCTCTGGCTGTTTTGAAGCCTACTTTATAAATACCAGTGGAAGGAAAGGAAGTACAATTAACCACACACAAGGGGAAAATTCAACAGTGCTTTAAGCGGAGTGCAACTAAATTATCTTGGGACAGTGAAGACAACTCTATTTTGAAAAATTAAGGTTTAGCGGGGAAATGTTTATGTTTTTCTTTCTCTTCCTGTGATGTAGTTTTGTTTTTTTTGTTTTTTTTTTTTGCGGTATGTGGGCCTCTCACTGTTGTGGCCTCTCCCGTTGCGGAGCACAGGCTCCGGACGCGCAGGCTCAGCGGCCATGGCTCAGGGACCCAGCCGCTCCGCGGCATCTGGGATCTTCCCGGACCGGGGCACGAACCCATGTCCCCTACATCAACAGGCAGACTCTCAACCACTGCGCCACCAGGGAAGCCCCGTGATGTAGTTTTGATTAAGAAGTTTTTGAGACCAAATGTTGATGAGCTGCACAGAAACTGGTCCTGAAGCAAAGGCAATGGGGCTCGGGTCTTCCTCCTGTTCCTGCAGAGTTTATTAGGCATTGGATTCTGTGAAGTGCTTCAATATAGCATCTTTCTTAGGCTCACCACCACCCTCCGAGAGAGGACACGTAAGCCTGCTGATTATTTTACATTAGAAAAATGAGCGTTCCAAGAAAAATAAAGGCACATTCTTGGTCTGCCTTCCACGAATTAGAAGTCCAGCAAGGGCGTGCTTCTCATTAGCATTCTCCTGTTGCTTTAGTACTTTTATTTTAATGAAGGATTTTTTTTTTTTTAATTAGGGCAAGAGCTCTGATTTTTAAACAAATCACCCAGCATTTTTTTTTATTTTTTAAAGAGAAATACAGGAGAAATGACTAGGAAACTTTGGTGCCTGTTTTTGATAATCCTATCATTTTTTGGATAGTCGTCCTTTGTTTTAATTTTCCATTTTCAGACAGTGCAAGGAGGGGCCAGGATGGGGATGAAGACTGCGGCTTGGGAGTCAGACTGAAAACTGTGGCCTCAGATCTTACCAGCTCTGTGACCTTGGGCAAGGGAGGCCAACGTTAGCCCCCATCCCACAAGACTGGGTGAGGACGGAAAAGTGGAAAGGTCAATGAATTTTTTAGGGTAGACAATTTGTGAGCAAAAAATTCTGCTTGGTCTCTTCCTTTATAGTATTAGCCTTTTGATTTATGTTTTATCCCATTGCATTGGCTAAGATTCATGGGACAGTGTCGAAAAACAGCAGTTATGGCAAGCAAGTATCTTACCTTTTAAAATTTTAAAGGGAATAAGTATTTCACTTTCAAGCATTAAGTAAAGAAGATTTCCTTTCATTCCTAGCTTGCTGAGCATTTTCATCATGGATGGGTATCAAATCTTATCAAATGCTTTTTCAGCATCGATTGAAAGGATCATGTGAAGTTTCTCCTTTAATTTGTTAATTTGAACCAATTACATTATCAGTGTTGCACATTCCTTGCATGCCTAGGATAAACCCAACTTGGACACAAAGAGGAATGACTTGGTCATTCTTTTAATAAACCATTAGATTTAATAAATTCATAGTTTATTTAGGATTTTAGCTTCTACGTTCAGATAAGAGGCCCATTAAGTATACCAAAGTTAGGTCAGCTAGGACACATAGGTGGCAATAATTAGTAGTTGCCATACAAAAAGTTTAACGGGTATAAAAAAGAAGCACCTAAAGGTTAGATGAATTTCTCATGCTTAGAAGACATGGACTTGATGTACTGTTGTCTAGAATCGCCAGGGGGTCTCTGGGCATCCTGGACGTAAGTGCTGTTCTCTTTTTGACACAGATCCTCACGGAATTTCCTGTGCAGGTTACTGCAGGTCAGCTCTTGGAGAAAGTCCATAAACAATTCGGGGTGAAGGAGCTCTCCTAAAGGTAGACAGAAAGTTGTATTTCAGCCTGGAATTTTTTTTAAAAAGATGAGTCAGGACATTATTTTAAAAATCTATAAACAGACACAGACTAAGAGAACACGGACTTAAGTATTGGAGCTTTGTGGGGTGGGAGCAAGTGGGCTGGACTTGAATTTAGAAGAACTGGGTTCAAATCCTAGGCCATTCACTTATTATAGGGATTATTAAACTGGAGTTCTACAAATAGGCTTCAGAGGAGACTACAGTTCCAGAAATAATGTGAAAGGTTATGTGTCTCTGAATTTTTCTGGGGTGGAAGTAGCATTAAAAAATGAAATAGGGGCTTCCCTGGTGGCGCAGTGGTTGAGAGTCTGCCTGCCGATGCAGGGGACACGGGTTCGTGCCCCGGTCCGGGAAGATCCCACATGCCGTGGAGCGGCTGGGCCCGTGAGCCATGGCCGCTGAGCCTGCGTGTCCGGAGCCTGTGCTCCGCAACGGGAGAGGCCACAACAGTGAGAGGCCCGCGTACCGCAAAAAAAAAAAAAAAAAAAAAAAAAGAGCTCTGATTTACTCTTTGTTGGACTTTGGGATTGTAACTTTAATTTTATGAGCTTTCAGCTGCCTTCTCTGTAAAGGGAGGATCATAAGCCCTAATTACTTCAAAGACTAGATATGGGCTCAAATTATAAAATGTCAAATGTAAGTATCTATGTACTGAAAGAGATGCTTTGAGAATAAGTAAATGCAGTGTGCAGTAAAATCTTACGGACCATTTGCCTTCAAAGCAGGTTTATAAAATGTTCAACAAATATATAGATAAACTGAGGCATCCCAAGGGCAGAAAAGTAGGGTTCTTTCATAACATTTATATATATATTATTTCCCCCAAAACCTCACTAATATCACCACAATAGAAAGTGTGGATCGGGCTGGGTTGACCTTATGAAATATTGCTAAAGCAAGCATTTCAGGAAGGCCTCCTGATTTGTTAATAGCAGAATAAATACGCATCCTTATTTTAATGGAACACAGGGTAGATGATACTGGCCTTGTAGTAAGTAGAGCCATCAGAAGGGATATTGAGTTTAGGGAATGTAGCTGGCAGTCTCCTTTGCTCTGTCTCTTTCATATTCTTTATCATCTTTTCTGTTTGATCCAGGTGGATTAATTGCTTCAGGCTCTTTTAACTCAGAACCTCCACACTTGAAGGGTCAGCTTTGTTTCTTTCTTGTCTGATTTTTGAGTTTCCTATTGAATCATATAAGGACTAGATCATTCCACTTTGTGATTTGGAAATATCAAATAAAGTGGTCTCCATGCTGTCATTCATTGCATATAATCTGTCTCCCAACTGACCTCCATTGCAAAATTCTGAACCATCAAAGGGAGCTAGCATGGTGATAATAATATCGACTACTTGGGAATTCCCTGGGGGTCCAGTGGTTGGGACTCTGGGCTTTCACTGCAGAGGGCCCGGGTTCGATCCCTGGTTGGAGAACTAGAATCCTGTGGGCCGTGCGGCACTACCAAAAATAATAATAATAATGATAATATCCACTACTTTTACGGTCTTACTTTGCAATTCTCCACATGAAATTCCATTTTATGAAATAGTTTCCATTTCACTCCCCAAATAAAACTTGTCATAGAAGTGTCAAAGAATTAGAAGCATTTCTCTTATATAATTATATGACTGAACAAAGGCAAAATGGATACTATGAAAATTCTAAGTGCAGTGAATATTGCACAAGTAAATTATAGCATCAAAAAGAATAAGGTGATTAGATATCAAGCCAGTGGAAAACATTTTATTAGAAGATGTGGAGGGGGACCACACAAAGCTTAAACACGATTAATATTGCATTTCTTTAGGGGGAAAAGAACTATGTATTTTCCAAAAGTTAAGCGTGTGATCTTTGTGTATTTGAGTTGTGTGTGGGGGGATTTGCCAGCATTAGGCTAAGGGTTTTATATATGTATGTACCTCAATTGATCTTCTATTATCACTCTCATTTTACAGAAGAGGAAACTGAGACTTAGAAGAGAGATTTTGTAAATCGTCTAAAGTTTCCTCAGTAGCAGGACGAGCACTTGAAAGCCATGGTCTTCTGAGTCCAGATTCTACATTCTGAGATTTGTTTGTACACAGATCTTCTGAGTACAAAATCAGGTACCCAAATAAAGGGATTCATGTATTAGACCCTCAAGATGCCTGAGAGTTACTGCAAATGGAAATTTTAGATTAGAAACCACAGACAAGGCACAACTAATCCTGGTCTGTTTTTTTTTTAAATTAAGCCCTCTGTCTTCAGGGAATCCAGTTCCTATGTCCTTTCTTGCTCTTGTTTCCAGATGAGTGGGAAAAGTCAGTCACGAGTTCACTGTAGTGTAGTTCCAGAAAATACACAGAGCCAGACCCAAGGCAGAGCGGCTAAAGAATCAGCTCACCCACTGGAGTATCCCCTCATTTAGAAACATTTATCCCTACATGAAGCCACTGCTGATGGCCATGCCTATGGCCATTTCAAGAACAAAAAGCACCTGTCATGTGACCCCATTTTTGTAAAGAAGATTTTCATTAACATCAAGGAAAATTTTGTTTGGAAAACACATAGATAAAAATGCAGCAGGGGCTTCCCTGGTGACGCAGTGGTTGAGAATCTGCCTGCTAAGGCAGGGGACACGGGTTCGCGCCCTGGTCCGCGGAGCAACTAGGCCCGTGCGCCACAGCTACTGAGCCTGCGCGTCTGGAGCCTGTGCTCTGCAACAAGAGAGGCCGCGATAGTGAGAGGCCCGCACACCGCGATGAAGAGTGGCCCCCGCTTGCCACAACTAGAGAAAGCCCTCGCACAGAAACGAAGACCCAACACAGCAAAAATAAATAAATAAATTAATAAACTCCTACTCCCAACATCTTAAAAAAAAAAAAAGTGTGACAGTGTTCATTTCTGGCTCTTGAGAGTGTGGGTCAGTTGTGGGGTTTTTCCTGTTAATCTATATTTTCTATTTTTATAAAGTTTAAGTGATACCATGTCATGAAAATGGACGTTTAAAAAAAAACAATTCAACAAGCAGTTAGTCAGTGTCTGTGGGTCAGACATTTCACTGGGCACCAAGAAGACAAAGAGGTTCAAGCCGCAGGGCTATAAATTCCTGCAGGCGCTGGACCCTCTTGGTCTTGTTCACCTCTCTTGACACGTTGGCCGAGACGGATGCACAGTAGGGCCCTGTAAATACTTGTTCCATACAAGTGGATGGAGAGAGACTGACCAACAAGTGAGAAATTAATATTTTATAGGTGCTGTGATGGAAATATACACAAGCCAGAGTGTGTGGGTCAAGAAGGGGGAAATCCAGCTGGAAGCTGGGGGAGGAGGGATGTCGGGAAGTGGGGCCTTTATTCAGGATTTGATGCCTGAACTGAGTCTTCTATTGAGAGGTGAGTGGGGTAGGAGGGAAGGGTGCCCAGGGAGTGAGGAAGGAAGAATAGAACAGACAAAGGAAGCTGTGTGGGTCATGCTCGCTAGCTCAGAGTAGGTGGGAAAGAGAAAAGAGAGAGAGACTATCCCAGGGAAATGAAGCCTCTAGAATAGTAGGGAAAGTCAACTTTAAGCTTTTGCAGGTGCAAAGACTAAAGATTACATGCAAAAAAAATTAGGGTGCTGAAATAAAGTGGCATGCCAGCGCAGAACAGAAGAGAATCAACAGAAGAAAACACAGGAAGAAAGGCGTTACAGAGCAAAGCAGAACTAGAGGTATTCTTTTAGAAACTCTAATTAAATGCTGTTTCCATTTGCATAGAAACGGCACAAGTTGTTATTTTGGGGTGGTGAGAGTTCTGAGTAGTTTTAACGGACTTTTAGCTTAACTATCTTTTTTTTCCTAAAATAATTATGCACATTGTCACTGTGTCTTTAATAAAAATGTACTTAAAGAGGACATTGGAAACTCACTAAATAGGTTATATAGTTATACGAATATTTAGTAACGTGGTTTTGAAAAGCCAGGGAAGAGATTCAATTCATTTCTCAATAAATCTTTTTAACATCTATCTGAAGTGCTAAGTATTTTAGAAAGACAGGCAGATGAAAAGAGAGAGAGAAAGAAAGGAAGAGAGAAAGAAAAAAAGAAAGAAAGGAGGAAGGGAAGAGGGAAAGGAAGACGCCGGAGAATAAATTCCTCTAGATCTTGCTGTGTATGGAAACAGTAGACCCCGCCTATGGGCAAAAGCAAGTTTCAATGCTTCTTAAAGAATTTCATCTCGACAAATACTATTTATGTCTGGGTATGCTATTATTGTCACTCATTAAGAAATAACCAAAAGTATGTGTAAAATGAGTCAGAAGAGAAAGAGACTGTCTGATGCCATAACTAACTGGGTAATTGAGAATCGGTTGTCAGTTATGGTCTCACAAATAACATGTGAATCAATAATAACCATGTATCAACGCACTGCTAACCTGGGGAATAATGTTCCCACTGGAACAAGAGTTTTACTAGCAAACTGGAACAAGAGTTTTACTAGCAAACTTTTTTTCCCCTAAGTTACCTTACCAATACACAGACTTCCTAAGAATCTGAGCTGTCTCCTACCTTCTTTGTAAAAAAAAACCAAACCGTTCAAAACTATTGGAATTTCATCTTCAATGTTTCTGCTCTAGTTTCTAACTTCATATCCTTTTCATCTTAATTACTTTAATCCATAACCACGTACTGTGTCAGCAGCACCAGACCCTCTTCCCACAACTTCACATACAGTCTCTGGCAAATCAGAGCATGTCATTTTCTGGATGAGTAACAGGCACAAAGTGCATTGCAATAGATGATTTTTGCCCCAGCTCCTTGTTTAATCAAATCAAAGCAGATGTGGTTGATTACATGGACAAAAAGCTACTGAATAAACACATTTGTTCAAGAGTAACTAAGCATTAGATAATATTATGTAATGTGGAAGTAACTGCCTGGCGTAATGTTATGGTTTCCATGGCAACTACATCAGTGAAGGGTAAAGGAGTTCAGAAATATTGGTTTCTTTCAGCGCATTAAAGGGAAAATCTACGTTCACATGATGTTTTTGGTGTTTTTTTTTTTAAGTAGTCTACTCATTAGAAGGTGACCTTAGGTATTAATAAGTAAAAATAGTGGGATTATAATCTTAGAAAAATTTTGCTTTTCCTAAGATTTTGGCTTTGTTTTCCCTAAGTTCTTTAGGGATAGGAACGAGGTTCCACTTGACAGAGGGAGAGAGAGACATGAATTTTACATGGGATGTGCTGTATTCGAAGCTAAGCTGCCCTCACACGTAGGGTCCATGTGCCATGGATGGGTTTTTTTTCTTTTTTTCTTCTTTTCCAAAAACAAAGACAGCGATGGCGATAACAAAAGGGAAAGTCCCACCCAAATGCTGAACAATGCAGAGGATGGTTCCTGCGGAAAGCAGAAAAGATTAATTGTGGGAGGGGAGGCGGAGAGGAGACTGCGTTTTGTATTCAGCCGGGCTCCGCAGCAGCACTCCCGGCCCCTTTATCTGCTGCAGCAGCTCAATTACAGCGCAGGGAGGAAGCAGGTGCACTGGGGGACCATCAGAGCCCAGCCCCAGCATTGTTCTGCTTTTAGTTATTTCATTTTAATCCCCCTGGGTCAGATGAGGATGAAGTTAAACACACTTCAGAATGAAGATTCTTTTGAATTGCAAGTTACACATTCATAAGACGTAGAGAAATCCAATTATTTTTTATCCTGTGGTTGAAGGGGAAATTCACTTCAGTGGTCAGAAGGAAGGGCTGAGGGCCAGGAGAGCTGAATTCCGCCCTTGTCCCCTTTACCTGCCCTCTTCACACCATCACTCCTAATGGCTCAGGTGTGGTTTTCCCCCAAAGGCTGGGCTTTTAATTATGGGAGATTTAGAGGTTCCTTCCAATCTAAGGATGTTCATTTACTATGAACCTTAACTTTATAATTCCTCTTCAGCGGTTCCTTGCTATCCCACCCCAGGAAGGTTAGTATCTTTCTAAGGTGTTGCTTACAGGGCACATGGCATCATCATTTCATAGTTTAATGACTCCGGGAAAGATGCATAATTATTCTGAGCCTACATATAAAATGGGGATTTAAACACCTGCCTGGCAGTGCTGTGAGGATTTGCCTTTCTATGTGAAGTACCAGGAACAGTACTGGTACCAAATATTCATGAACTCTTATGGTCCTTCATCAGTACCATTGATCAGGAATATGTCTTCTTTAGGGGATTCACAAAGTCCTTCAGAACTCAATTGTCCTCCTCTAAGCTGTCAAGTAATACTTGACATACACCTCAATGCAGAAGACAATTAGCTAAGTCACCAACACTGATTCTATGTTATCCTCATGGTCTAGGGCACAGGTCAGAAAGCCCTTGAGTCCAATCTGGCCCACTGCCTGTTGTGGTTAATAAAGTTTTAATGGAACACATCCGTGCTCATTCATTTATGCATTGCCCACAGCTGCTTTTGTGCGACACAGCAGAGTTAACTAACTGTGATCAATCCTCGGATATTTATACCTGCCCCTTTGCAGAAAATTCCTGTGATTGCTGGTCTAAGGTAATTATTTCCAAATTTACATGAAAGTATTGACTTCTATTGACTCCCTGAGTGCAAGATTTGTATAATTCAAACACCCTATTTTGTGTATTAATATCCCTAATAAAGGTAGAAGTTCTAGCTTCTAAATACTTTGAGAAAAAGAGAACCATACAGAAGTATACCTGATGGATCTTGTAGCTGTTCTGCCAACCGTTGGGGAAATTCACTCTGTTCGTGGCAGAATAAACATTAGGCGTTCGCTGTCCTAGCCCAGGGAGCTTAAGATCACCAGGAAGAAGCTGATAGCCTGACACATCCGGGTTTACTGACCAAGGCAATGAGTGAGCAGGTTGCCTCAGAGGACGTCGCGCCAAAGGAAGAAATAAACAGAAGCATTTAGGACTCTGAGGAGTCTGGATGAAATTTGAATGAAGCGGTGTTTTGATAGGCAAAGTAGTGTCGTGTGCAGACCAATATCAGGTCTAGACTGAAAAGTGTTTCCGTGGAAACAATAAAGTTAAGGTAGATAAAGAACGTGGCGCCTGGAAGCCTTTTATCTGAAGTCCCACACCTGGCTGGTAAATGGCCGCTGCTTCCCTACGTCCAAGAGTAACCAGGTTTTCCAGGCAAAAGTGGGAGGTTTCACTCTTCCTGAAATGATTTCCAGCAGAGGGAGGTTCTGCCTGTCTAGGATTTTAGAGAACAAAGATTCTCAGTGAGTCACTCCAAGACGGGGCTCTTATGACTCATTAGGGTTACAGTATGTCCTTGGGAAAAATAGTGTTTCCTGTCAACTTTGCAGCTGGCTGTGTCTGTTATTCCAGCCTGATGAATGGCCACACAAGTTTTTCCTTCCGCAGTATGTGAGCTTATTTTTACTTTTTCACCAGGGAGGTAATGGTGGTAGGCGTGGAAGGTGGGGAGGTGCAGAACGGAAAGCAAGAGGGAGATGGGGTGGGTCAAAGCTGAGAGGTCAGTTCAAGGCAGACGATACCCTTCCTACCGCCTAGCACAGAGGCTGACATGTCACTCCCAACATAAACAGAAGCTGACACCTGAGAGGATAGCATTTGAGTGGTCGTGAAGAGTCTTCAACATCAAGGTGTAGGGATATTCAAACGGCCCTAATATTAGTAATTACACTCTCACATAGAATGTCATGATGCTCATTTTAACATTTAACCAGAAAAATGGAACCCAGGTGCTGACCGCCAACCATCAAATGTATTATGAATTTTTCCCTTAGACACTCACAGATTACCGTCAGGGTCATTCTTCATAGTAACAACGGTCGCTTGGGAGCCACCGGTCTGAGTAACGACAGTCTGTCTGTGGTTTTAAAGAACAGATTTCAGAACCTAAGAAGGACCCGATTCCTGGAGTGTCGGGGTTTATTTTTGGATGTGTTTGTGAAGGACAGGATGTCCTCAATGCTGTGTCAGAAACGGGTCAGGAAATGAACCTTGTGACTCTAGGACTTGAAAGCATAGCAGAACGCAAACACGTTGACCCCGTGATCCTCTTATTTCCTCCATGTCACCCTCGTGGAAATGCAGGAAGTGGAACTGGGAGAGGCAGCCTATCTTCTCCAAGATCCCGGACTTTCATTCTCTGTAGGGGATAATTGGGGTGCTCACCGTCTCCTGTGAGCTCGGGGGTAGGATGAATGGAGAGAAAGAAGCTTACCGCTTTCCCCTGTTCAGAGCACCTCCACCTTGAAGACCACAGACTGCTTGTCCCCATTACAGACCGTTCTTAGCAGATCTTTGTTTCTCTGAAGCTCTCTTGACCTTTACGTGTTCACTTCATGCCATCTCTATTTTTTTTAAATTTATTTTATTGAAGTAGAGTTGATTTACAATGTTGTGTTAATTTCTGCTGTACAGCAAAGGGATTCAGTTATACGTACATACACTCTCCTTTTCATATTCTTATCGATGATGGTTTATCACAGGATATTGAATATAGTTCCCTGTGCTAGACAGTAGGACCTTGTTTATCCATCCTATATATACTAGTTTGCGTCTGCTCATCCCAAACTCCCAAACCATCCCTCCCCCACCCCCTGCCCCCTTGGCAACCACAAGTCTGTTCTCTATGTCTGTGAGTCTGTTTCTCCTTCATGAATAAGTTCATTTGTGTCATATTTTAGATTCCGCACATAAGCGATATCATGTAGTATCTGTCTTTCTCTTTCTGTCTTACTTTGCTTAGTATGATAATCTCTAGGTCCACCCATGTTGCTGCAAATGGCATTATTTCATTGTTTTATGTCTGAGTAATATTCCATTGTATATATGTACCATATCTTCTTTATTCATTCCTCTGCTGATGGACATTTAGGTTGCTTCCACCTCCTGCCTATTGTAAATAGTGCAGCTACAAACATAGCGGGGTGTGTATCTTTTTGAATTATAGTTTTGCCCGGATATATGCCCAGGAGTGGGATTACTAGATCATACGGCAACTCTATTTTCTGTTTTTTGAGGAACCCCCATACTGTTCTCCATAGTGGCATACACTCTCTATTTTGCCAATTCTTCTCCCTCTATCTTCCACAAATCACTACAAGTTATCTTCAGTCTGGAATATTCTTTCCAGCCTCTGTTCTCTTTTCCTCATTGCCACTCCTTCACGAAGCCTCTGGGCTAGCATGAACCCATCCTAGCAGCATCACAAGAGCCTGAGGATTTTACATGAATTAACGCCACCTCCAGGTCTCGTTCCCTGGAGTTGGGGAGGAGGTATGGCCAAGGAACCAGAGCTGGATGGTAGTTAAAGCAGTAAAAACAGATTTTACCCAGAAACTATGACAATAGGGGAAAAGAGACCTCAGTATAGAACCAGGCTCAATTCCAAGTACAAGAAGGACAATTGGGGATTTATAGCCAAGGAGCAGGGTGCATGTCCGTGGATGAAAAACTATGAAGAGGAGGGATCAGGGTTAAGAGGGGAGATGCTGGCTAAACAGACCACAGGATTCTTGCTGAAGTCAGCCCAGGGTGGTGAGATATCTGATCAAGAATTTGATCTGATATGGAGGGTGGAGGACTCTTTCTGAACGGACTTATCAGGCTTCATGGTAAAACTGGGCTGCTGTGCAGTCTGCAAAGGCTGAGGCATATTTGGGAAAAGAGCATGAGGGGCCTGACCAAAGTCTGGTTAAGGAGAGAGGCTTTATCGCATAGGGAACCGGTCCTATTCTGGAAAATACTGACCCACGGGCTATGAAGAGAGATGGGCAGAGGAGACTGTGAGTTGCATGTAAAACAGGTAAATTTACCTTCGGGAGGCTGGCGCGAGCTGTGGGGAAGTGGAGGGATTGAGAGTCTGCTTGGTTCGCGAGCACCCTGAGTCATCTCACTCCGTGGAAGGAAGGGGGCCAGCACTTGGAGCCCGGGTGAAGGAAATAACTTTGATTAGAAGCAGCTGGGAGCAGAGCAAACCCCTGAGGTCCTCAGATGAAGGAAAAGGCAACTTGTGAAATACAGTCCTATAAGCTCACCCTCATCGTTCAGCTAAAATAATTGTTTATAGTGTAAGACATCTATCAAGAGGAGGGAAAAATCTAACGGATGGAAACTAACTAGCACCAAACCAGAGAATAATAGTGAAACCTGGGACCAATTGCAGCGTGGTTTTCGTAGGGACTGATACTGCCAGACACACTTAATAGCTTGTTTCTTGAAAACAAATGTGTATGTGAACACACATACACACACACGAACATATCACCCGAATGAATGGTTAAGAGGAACATAACAGATGTTACTTATTTGGACCTTACTAAAGCACTTGATAAAAACGTCTCATGAAATTTGACTTGCAAAACAAGTTCAAATTGGCTGGAATAGGAGAATTCCGACGCAGATTGAAAACTGGCTCCAAACCCAGAAACCAAAGGTAATGGAACTGATAAATAAGTGGCAGCAGATCTAGTTGCTGGAAAGTGTTTAGCAGATGCCCCAAGGGTTACTGAGTTTATTAAAAATCTTTATCAGTGAGTTGGAAGAACAAGTGAACAGGATGTACGTGAATTCTGCCAGGAATACTAAGTTGGCAAACGTTAGAGAAAGCAGGGAAGACCAAGTTCTGGTGCAGAGGGGTAAGCAGAGAGGTTAGATGTGTGTAGAGGAGAAAAAAAGAAGGAACAAATAGGATGCATGTGGGGAAAATCTCAGGAGCGCTGATCCGTAGGAGGTTAGGCTGTGGAATGACGTGAAGCAGACAGCAGAGGGACGATGGTAGAGAGGGCGAGGACGCAGCAAACTGAGGGTAACTTGGTGAAGCTGTTCAGTGGCCAACAAGGAAGAACCCAGGTTTGTGGGGCCTGGGGTTTACAGAATTTGGGGAGCCCTCTTTAAGAAAAAGACAAAAATTATTAACTTAAAGTTAGGTACAGGACCTTGAACATGGACACAGTAAATGAGGGGCCCAGAAGCATAAGCTTGGTGAATTTCATGGCGACTCTGCCTACGGTGGCCAAGCACAGCATCAATAAAAGGTTTTCTTCTTCTGGTGCGGGTAAGAGGAGGTGAGACGGTGGGGATGGAAAATGAAGGTAAAGAGAGTGAAGAAAGCTTGGTCTGTGTCCTCGTGGGAACCAAAATCTTGGAGAGATGCACTTGGTAGGCAATTAGCAGGCAACTAATTGTTCTTTTGGAACAGATTCTGAAATAACATATACCCTTTTCCATTATAGCAGTTTTCCAGTTCTATCAAATATCTTTGGTTACATTTATAATAGTGAGTTCTTTGAGGACAGGACCTCTCAGTGGCCAGACCATAGCAGATTTCACTGGTTCTTGAACGTGTCTGAATCTGACTAAATGCTCACTGATTCTGTTGCCTTTTCCTGGTTTCACAGAAAGACCATGGATTAAGGGGCAATAAGAGGGGTTAACTGGGAGGTGGTTACAGTAATCCAGATCATAAGAGTGTAGTTGACTGGGATGGGAGATGGAAAAAGAGTGGGTTCATTTAAGGAATGTTTAAAAAGCGAGAAATGGCAGGACTTGGTGCTCAGTTAAATGTGGGAGGAAAAGACAGAAAGGCATTTTTTTTAAATGTCTATAACTCTTGCATTTGAAACTAAGAGGAAAGAAATGCCATCTCATGAAAAGCTGTTCCCAAGCTCATTTTATTAACTGCAGGGTCTTCATGGGGTTATGTTTGGGGGGAGACAAGAGCCTTAGAGGCATGAAACCACCTACGTTATACTGAAAGCTTAGAGGTAAGAAAAGTTTGCAAGCTTGCCAGGACATTGTAATTTTTTCATGTTCAAAGATATTTATTGCAACATTGTCATTGGAAGGAATGAGGGGAATTTATGGATAAATGAGGGTATCTTCTTACCTTCATACCAACATTCTACAGCCAATTACCGAGTCACAGGGACAAACAGATTCTGAGTCATAGAGTAAAATAGCAAGTTGCAGAAAGTGATGAAAAATGTGAGACAACTTTCGTTTTGAAAAAATAAGTGTTGGGCTTCCCTGGTGGCGCAGTGGTTGAGAGTCCGCCTGCCGATGCAGGGGACACGGGTTCGTGCCCCAGTCCGGGAAGATCCCACATGCCGCGGAGCGGCTGGGCCCGTGAGCCATGGCCGCTGAGCCTGCACATCCGGAGCCTGTGCTCCGCAACGGGAGAGGCCACAACAGTGAGAGGCCCACATACCACACACACACACACACACACACACACACACACACACACACACACACACACAAAGTGTTGAGCATAGAAAGATTCATACAAAGCTAGTAACGGTGGCTACCTCTGTGTGATGGGATCAGGGAGCAGAGGGAAAAGGGAGGCTGTATTTTGGGTGAGATAATTACACCCACAAATATACACTGAATGGCTTTAGAAGGACTTTGAAAAACTTAAGATGCCCTATTCAGTAGAGTTATTATGATCTTCCGTTGCCAGCTCCTCAGATCATTGCTGTACAGAGACAGATGGAAATCAGATGAAAAATGACTTGGCCGTGTTGAAGTCGTTGAGCTGAAGCAGGCCAAGCCTGAGCTCAGTTTCAGTTCTGTTTTCTGAGAAGCCCCATGACCTGGGTGCACATCTGTTAGACACACCCAAGCAAAGCTGCTTGGTTGTAGGGTGTCTTGAGCCCAATTAAGGCTCAGGATGACGCTGAGTTTGTTGAAGTCAAACTATAAGCTAAACACAGCCTGGGGCTGCCCACAGGGTGAACCAAGAGAGACAAAGCCAGTAGAAACATCCAGGGAAGACTTATCTGTGCTGATGAACTGGGGGTTACTTGGAAGTTTCATTTATTCCACTGGAGGGCTTGGTTTGCAATCATCTTCGGATTGGTTGTTACCTTCAAATCTGCAAAACTGCCTTGGCCATCCTGGGAGAACAGACTTTTCTCACGGGACTACCATTACGTTTTGTTTCCAAAATGAGCTAGAAATGCCCACAGAAAGGCTTTGTCTTGCAATATTCTGTATCGTTTTATTCTGTTTGGATTTCCCATCATCTGTAAGGAAAACAAATAGCTTTCTTGTGAGTAGTGTGTTTGGGGCAGTCTAACTATAATCAGCTTCAATTTCGAGTTTCTTCTGCTCATAGTCATTCCAGCCAGAGGTGCTGGAGTCTGACAGTGCCTTTTCTTTGTGTATTGATCTTGGTCTATAGCAACTGCCTGATGAACGTACAAATTATGTGTTTATCATCTGCCAGATTTTTGTTGTGAGATTTAATTTTTTTTCTCTACAAGCTGTTCGCTATAGAGACCAGATGGTTTTTCTATCCCCTTGGTGTTTCCTTCATGTGGACGGTTGTCTGGAGATGTTCTCAGGCTGCACCACGATCGTATACTTTGTATCGTTGCTCTGGTTAACATCGTGGCATTGACACCTCTGGCAACATGAAAGAATATTCAGTCTATCGATGTCTAGAAACCACTTAAAATAAATGGTCCCGTGTGTTTTGAAATCATGTGGGGGAAACCCCAGGTTTCTAGTAACCATTAATAAACAATTACCCCTTTGTTAATGCAACCTGCCAATTCCATGATTAGACAGAGTTGATGGATGTCATAGCTGGTTCGTAGCCCCACGCTCATTGGAATGTGCTTGTCTTGTATTCCCCACAGGTGTAAGCTTCCAGAGGGCACATGAGAAACATGCTGTATCCATGCCACATAAAGTATTTGGTGGATTTTTAAAAATTTTAGAGAGACAAAGCTTTCCCGCCATAAGCTTTAACCCAGAGCTTGTTCTCCAGCCTGGATTTTGTTGGAAAGCAGGGGCAGCTCTGTGAGTGGGTATCTCAAAAGATCTTACCTACAGAGAGGGCAGATTAAAGCCACAATAAAGCTAGAACTGGTCATGACGTAGCAGTGACTTGTTTGAAAAGATTGGCGGGGGGTGGGGGTTGGGTGTCTTGTGTGACGTGTTCTGGGTAGATGTTCTGAGATTATTTAAGTCCAATGGGAGAGCACATGGCTGGGCGGGAAGCATCAGGTCACCTCGTGATTAACACTGAGGCCAAGATGTAAGGTCACGTTAGTCCCCAGATGTGGTGGGGAAGGGGAGACATGGGGAGGGGTTGCTTTCTTTCTCAGATGTCATTGAAGAAGTTGAGAAAGGAGCTGGAGACCTCAGGCTTCCTGTTTCCCTGCTTTGTCATTGCTCTGTCACTCTGGCTTAGGAAGTGACTTCAGTCAGACTGCCCCAAACTCTGACTCTCATTAGCATCCCCTCCTGCCTTCCACCTGTAAGATGGATGGACCCTCAAGTCAGGACAATTTGTTCCTCTCCGTATACAAAAAAACTCATCTCCTAGGACTGTCCTTTGTTAAGAGACAAAAACGTCACTTCTCTACAGGGATTTACATGAGCTGGAAAGAAGAGGATTTTAAGACTTAGGCAAGTAGGTGCATGTATTTTAAAAGTACATTCCACTCATCCCAGTTCATGGAGGCAAAAAGCCTATTTTCCTTATAGCCATCCACCTGTGTATCTTAAACTACTGATGGGGTCATACAGCGGTTCACTCTACACAAACTTTTCAAGTCTAAAGTAGAGTGACATATAGAGAAATTCTAAATGGGAATATATTTGGTTAAGAAGCTTAAAGTATTTTAAGTGGGAGACTCTTTAAATACAGCAAAGATCTACACACATAGAGCATATAATAGGCACCAAGCAAAAGAATGTTCATTGATTTAATTAGTCAACTTGTTTTCTTTACTTAGATCAACTACAGGGAAGGAGTGGCTCAGTTATTAGCAATATTTTTTATCTGATTGTAGAAGTAATCCATTCCCAACATAAAAAGTCTTGGAATAAGACAAAGCAAAGAGAAATAAATAAAAATCGCTGCCTGGAGACAACCACTGTTCATGGTCTGGGTCTTTCAATCATTCAGCAAATACTTAGCAATGACCATGTAGTAGACACAGGGCTAGTGGCTCAGAAGACACAGATGAGTAAGACGCAATCTCTGACCTCAAGGATCTCATAGCTTCATGGGCAAGACAAGTTGAATAGGTAGATAGGTAGGTAATTAAAATATAATTTGGTGAGTGCCACGGTAGATGTCATCATAGGGCATTATGGGAACCAGGACAACCTCCTCCCCACCCACCATAGACGTGGGCGTAAGACAGGGTGGGGTAGAAAGGAAGCTCACTTCATGGGGAAGTTCCTTCCTGAGCAATCTAGAAAATAAAGATAGAAAGGAGGAAAGCGAAAGAGCACACAATCCCACCTTCCAAGAGTAACCAGATGCAGGCTCTTTATGGCGGCTCTGATTCCATCGCACGGATGTCCTGTAATTTGCTCTAATAAGCTTCACGATCTCTGTGTTGATCAGAAGTAAGAGTTCCCCAGGAAACTGTTTCTATGACCCGCGTCCTTATAACTAAGCTGGTAAGGTTTTGGTGTGTAATCATAACGGCTTCATGCCAAGCTATTCAGGAGGAGTTTTAGGGATCTGGATATGATAATCCAGGGACCTAGGGTTCTGAATGTGTTATATTTTTTCTAATAAAGCAGTTTGTTGGGTCTCTGGCATAGTGGATGAAGGGGGTGACAGAAATAGCACACACACGCTCACACACAGACACTTGCGCACACACACGTGACTTCGGAAGAATCCCGTCCTCTTGTGTCTTACTGTCTCTTCTGCCCTTCCCCCTCAGCCCCCTTTCTAATTTTGCCTTTATAATTGCCACTGTTCATCAGGGTCCCTTCAAGGAGCCAGTCCCCAGCAAATGCCCTTTGTTGGCAGGTATTCATCAAGCTCCATTTGTCAAGGTGGAGGCAACACCAGGGAAGCAGTGATTGTAAGAGGAACCTGCAGAAGACAAGAGTGCCTCTGTAGAGTTGTTTAGAAAATGTGGCGAGGAGAGGAATTTCAGCGAAACTGTCTCTAGGTATATTTAAACGTGGCTCACTGAAAGTCACTAGTTCTCAGTCCCAGCTAATTAATATACGGGAGAGGTTTTACCTCAGAGAGATTTCTAATGAAAAAAAAATTGTGAATAAAACGCCCACATGGATGACCCAGGGCAACCCAGAGGAATGCATCTCTCTTCTCTATCAAATACAGGGAACTGACAGAGATTCTTCCACGCACACATTTCTATGAGGATGGGGTGGGCTGCTTGCAGCGACTTCAGCTCTGCCAGCGTTGGAGGTGGGTTCCTGGGAACTGAACTGATTGCAGGGGAACTAGATGCTCAGAGACAGCTCTGAAATCCTCCTGTCTCCTTTCCGCAGTTTCCAATCTTAACGCTGGTGACTTGAAGACAGGACAAAAATAAGCTGTGGGTACCAGAGAGAGAGGGAAATAGCTGAGAGTGAGCAGAGGTCCAGGCAGGGAGGGTTATCCTGAGATACTTGGCCAGAGGAGGCAGGGGCCATCCATCCATGGTCCCTAAACTGTGGTCCCTGGACCAACAGCAGCCATCACCTGAGAATGTGGAGCCCCAGAAACTCCAAGTCAGCAAGGAAAGACCTGGCCCCGGGGAGCTGCCTTTCTAAGAGCTCCCTGTGTGATTCTGTTGGTCTTTCCAGTTTGGGGACCACTGAGGTCTTTGGAAGACTTTGAAAAGTGCTCAGAAGGAGCCATTCCTCATCCAACCATGCTTCTGGTGCGCCTGAAGTTTGACTACCATGACGTATCCTACTTAGACATCTGCTTGTTCTTGCCATCCTTCATTAAAACGCAAAGTCCCTTCTGATGGATGGATCGGTCCTTTGGTCTCACGTGTCTCCCAGGAGCAGGGCACTCTGCTCATCTAAGGTGGGTGAGGGAGGTACATTGTGCCAATGTGCCGTGGATTTGCACCAGGCCTTCTGGCTGCAGAGCCCGTGTACCTAACCACTCTGCAAAGCTGACCCTTACTTTACCTTCTAGGCTGGGACCTTGAAGATGGGGGGGTCGATGGTGAACAGACCAGTTCATCTCGTCCTTTCTCTAGCTGCCTTGGCCAGACCTGGGCACAGCCTTACTTCTGCAGAGCAAGAGAGGGGCCAGGTCCAGCCCCGGTGCCTACCATCACCTCACTTTGTGGAGCACACTCACCCCACGCATTACATGGGTCCGACGGCTCAAGTGGGGGGAAGCAAACCTCATCTGTAGTTGCTTGAAGTCAGGAGAGGGAGTAGCCCTCTTCATCATTATCTCTGTATCTTGGAGAGGGAGAGGGCGGTCTTCTGAGTAAAGGAGCTCATTGTCAGCTTGCCCTTCCAGAAAGTTACCCCATCCATTGCCATATCATGGGTACTTGCTGAAGAAAATCTAAGACGTTGACCACTTGCAGACCTGTAAATTCTAAATCAGCAGGAAACATTGATACCACCAGGATAAGCACATGGCATTGATTATTAACAAAGAAAATGAAGCTTTGAGAGTTTAAGGAAATTGGTCAAGGTGCCCTAGTTAGAGGATGACAGCTGGGATTGAGGAAGCTAGTCTTCTGCTGTTCATGCCAATGCCAGCATTCTTAACGAGAAGATATTTTATCTCCCAACATTAAACAATATACATTAGGACGAGTTTCTCAAGCTCCCAGAAAGGTTAACCCTACAGGCACAGTTCTAGGGAGACAGTGTGGAGGCTGAGAGCCCGGGGGAGGTATCCTGAGTACTGGCCTCAATTCTCCCTGCTTCCCCTTCCATGTTCTTTGCCTGATGGCTTTGCAGTTCTCCCCATAAAAGGCGTGATGTGTATTTTCTTATTCCTTGGCTCTGGGTTTGGCCCTGTGACTTCTTCTCCAGTAGAGTGGGAAGACAGCCGTGCCAGTTCTGAGACCAGACCAAAGACTTGTGCGTTTTCACGTGTGTGTGTGTGCACATCTGCCATCATAATCAGAAGAACGTGCTCTGGCCAGTTCACTGGTCCCAGGAAAAGGATGAGAGTCATGTGGGACAGAGCTACCCTCAGCGGCACTCATGCTAGATCAGTGGACCTCCTGCCCACCCGTACGTTCCTGAGAATAAATTACTGTTTTTTGAAGCCATTGTGTTTTGGGGTGATTTGTTATGCTGCACCTTTGTGGCAATAGCTAGCTGATACAAACTGTGTTTGAACTGCGGGATATGGACTCAAAGCAACTCCTGCCACTTGCTAACTCTGGCCGTTATTGAAGCTTTCTAAGCCACAATGTCTATCACAAAAGATAGGAAAATAGAGGTTCCAACCCATATAAAGTTGTGTTTCTGTGGACTGAATACATGAGATCATGCTGGTAAAATGGTCACTATAACACAAGTTGTATTGTGTTAGCTACTGTCACAGCAGCCCATGCCTAGTGCAGGGTCACTGTATTGGATGCGGATGTGCTGAGTGACAGGTTTGTGTCTGCTGACTGGTTCTGTGAAGCTCAGTCTTCCAAGTTAACCTGGGTGAGAGCTACACGGATGTGCTCATTCAACATAATCAACTTCCACATGCAAAACATTTCAGCTTGAAAGAGCAGGGATGTGTGTGTGTGTGTTTATTGTGGCTGGAATGTGAGCAGAGACAGGAATATTTCTGCTTCTCTGAGATTCTGTGTGATGTCTTTATCAAGTTCCCATTACTGCGGGAAGCTGGGTACCACATTTCTTGGAGTTCATGATGCTTAAAAGAGGAGAAGGTATCACAAGACACTGGCGTGTCCTCCAGCCTTTATTTAGTTGATAAACTTGCCTTTCCTAAGCTTCTCTGTTTGGAGAGTTGTGGTTACAATCTTCCCAGTCTGAGGAGGATGGCGGGTGCTCCAGGACCTCGCCACCCCGCGCTCCCTCTGTGTGGTGCCAGGCGGCCTCTGTGTGATCAAATAAGCAGTGGCGGCGTTTCCAGGCCTGAGCCACATCCTCATTCACGTGGGCCCCTCCTTCAGCGAGCCTCATAGCTGCTTGCCAGCCTGCAAACTGCTGCAGTGCAAGCCCCACAAAGGCAGAAGGAGGAGCCACCTGCATTTACCGAGGCTTATAAAACTGCTGGCAGATCTGGGCCCCGGTGTCAGGCTCCTGGCCTGACTGTTTTACGGGGCTGAAGTCAGCAGCTTGATTCAGCCTGCATAAATAACCCCGCGGAGTCCTGCAGGGGCCTGGGGGAGGAGCGGGGTGGGAGCCCAGGAAAGATGCCGGGATCAGGATACAAAACCCTGGGGAGCAGCGACAGACTGATCCACATCTGCAAAGGGAGGGTTTGGGTTTGCTTTAATTTTTCTACATGATTTCTAAATCCGGTATTGATTATGTCATGTATATAATTGATCCTTAGCAATTGTTAGCCAAATGACGAAAGTATTTAGAAATCTGATTGACTTTGAGGCATTTTCCCTTTGTCTCTCCCACCCTCCCTCTTTTCTCATTATAGTTTCTTCCCTCCCTTTTTTTTTTTTCCAATTCCTCTAACCAGATCAGACATTTGACTTTCAAATTGAATAATCCCTTTGTATCTTTGGTCAATCCTAAGAAGCCCATTTTTTTCTGAACCTAAGCTGTTGGTAGAATAGTTTGCCTCCATCAGTCTCAAAAATACCATACTGCCTCTTATTTCAGTGGTAGTGAGAGTAGCCCAGATGCCAACCAGATGCTCTCCTTCTAGCTATGAACACTCTCAACCCCAGCCAGACTGAAGAAGGAAATTGTCCATCACTCACAAGGGCAGGGGGTCTGGGCCAGGATGAAGGAAGGCCAGGTTCCCACTTATGGAGAAGATGGAGCAGTGAACAGCATCCGTGGTGCACCCGCTGGGCTGGTGTGGCATCTTGCATGCATTCCGCCACAATGGCACTAAGTCTAGCAATCTCAGTGTGCATGAAGAGAACCACAGATGAGACTCAGCAGAGTAGCTGGTCAGTGCTCCAAGGCGCCAAGTGCCTGCTTCTGTTGTAGCACAGGAACAGGCCTGTGTGGAGAGTCCTAAATCAGATATGGTCCCCTCGAATGGCACAGCCTTGCAAATGCAATGAGGAATGTGTGGGAAGCTTCTGCAGGTACATCAATATTTTGTCCCTGGAATTAATCCAAATCAATGCTCTGCAACCCATTTGTTGAAATTGGGTCTTACCGTGGTTCCCTTTGGTTCCTCTTTGGTTTCTGCTTTGGACAGAATCACATCCTCCCAATATTCATAGTGAAACCCTAACCCCAGTGTAATGGGATTTGGAGATGGGGCCTTTGGGAGGTAATTAGGGTTAGATGAGGTCATGAGGGTGGGACCCTTGTGTTGGGAGTAGCGGCTTTATAAGAAGAAAGAGAGAGAGAGCTCTCTCTCCACCATGTGTGGACACAGCAAGAAGGTGGGTATGTGCAAGTCAGGAAGTGATGCTCACCAATGACAGAGTCTGTTGGCATCTTAATCTTGGACTTCCAGCCTCCAGAACTGTGAGAAATAACTGTTGTCTAAGCTCTCCAGTCTGTGGTAGTTTGTTATAGCAGCCAGAGCTGACTAAGACAGTTTCCACTGTTTACTCAGATTTCTGTATTAAGCTAATGGTGACCTTGACCACATGTAGGTGGTCAGGTGGTCAATGTCACCATTTTTCTACCTATTCTTTTCTACTTATTCTTTCAAAGAATGGATATAAAGCAGAACACCTGTACCCTTTAGAACCAGTGTCCACACAAGGGAAGGGTGAGGGGAACAGGGATCCCATCCCTGTAAGACACACACCAAAAAGTAATAATGAGAAAAAAAAAACCATGATAGGTGTGTGAAAATTACTTAGAAATCCTTAAAAGTAACACAAAAACACATACAAAATAACCCAAAATAAACAGAATACAAACTCTACTTCTAAACGTAAGAGTTATGCTTTGGCTTCCCTGGTGGTACAGTGGTTGAGAGTCCGCCTGCCGATGCAGGGGACACGGGTTCGTGCCCCAGTCTGGGAGGATCCCACATGCCGCCCAGCGGCTGGGCCCGTGAGCCATGGCCGCTGGGCCTGCGCGTCCAGAGCCTGTGCCCCGCAACGGGAGAGGGCCACGGCGGTGAAAGGCCTGTGTACCGCAAAAAAAAAAAAAAAAAAAAAGAGTTATGCTTAAATATTCTAATGCCATAGGCTCAAAAAATTAAATTCTTATTGCTGGAAAATGTAATTATCCCAGAGCTTTCATAAGTTCAGTACATAGTTCTCTGTTGTTTAACAAAGAATAATATAATTATAAAAGATCAAGGGATTTTTTAAACTTTCTCATTATGAATTTCCATTTCTAATGATAGTACATCTTTGAGTCAGGAGGATAAGGATATATCTTAAAGATACGAAGCTCAACATCATTTTAAAAGAATTTATTTCTAACCTGCTCTGAAGTTACATGGTGCTATTTAGTGAAGCCCATGTGCTACAATCTTCTCAAAGAAATTTGCTTTACATGTGGGAAATATTCAAGTATATAGGTTTATATTCAGCTTTGAACTTTGGAAGAACAGGTTAGAAATTATATCAATGTTAACTCCCAGCTGAGAGTAGCTGGTGAGCTGGCTTCCAATTATGTAACAAAACTGAATAAAATGCATAGTTCTACCTGCCCTTGCTTTGCTTTATGTCGTGCAAAAAATTCTGTTTTCAAACTAACATATTACCGTAGGAGATTGGCTTGTGGTTATGATCGTGCTGATTACTTAGAACAAAAACATTCTCCAAAACTTGCTATATTTAAAAATTTTATCGCTTGAAATTGATTCCTACTTCACAGGCAGACCTCAGAGTTACTGCATGTTCATTTCCAAACCGCAGCAATAAAGTGAGTATCACAATAAAGTGAGTCATATGAGTTTTTGGTTTCCAGTGCATATAAAAGTTATGTTTACCCTGTACTGTAGTCTACTGTGTGCAGTAACATTATGTCTAAAAAACAATGTACGTACCTTAATTAGAAATATTATATTGCTAAAACATGCTAACCATCATCTGAGCCTTCGGCAAGTTGTAGTAGTAACATCAAAGATCACTGATCACCTATCACCATAATATATATAATAATAATGAAAATTTTGAAATATTGAGAGAATTACCAAAATGTGATAGCGACACGAAGTTAGAAAATGCTTTTGGAAAAATGGTGCCAATATACTAGCTCTATGCAGGGTTGCCAGAAATCTTCAATTAGTAAAAACAAACAAACCACCCCCCAAACCCCAAAATATCTGCAAAGGGCAATAAAGCGGAGAACAATAAAACGAGGTATGCCTGTAAATTGAATTCATTTTGGAGATCTGATGAATGAATGGTGAAAGTCTACAAATTCTTTATGAAAACTCCCTTTTGCAAAATAATACCAAATTGTTTTTGTTTTCCTTCTAACAGAATTCCAGGATCAAAAACATTTAAAAATTGCCTGTTCTGTGTTAAACCAAGATTGCAAGTCTTAAGACTGATCACCTTTCCTGGGTCATATTTTCTGTAATCATAAATCTCATAGTTTAGATAATATTTGGGTATACAGATTGAATCAATGATGCCTATTAACGGCAGGTAGGAAGATGGAAAAAGCATTTTCAGGTACTAAACCTATGTTTCAGTGAGCTCTACGTAGCGTTCTACTTCAGGAAAATATAGGTTTTAAAATTGTAATTTCACTGGAAGTCACTGGGATGATAAATACATTATGAGACATGTTAGAAAAAGAATGTCTTTGAACATTTCTAGTTTACCTGGCTTTGGTAGAAAGCAAGTTAATATGTACTACACCAGTTCCCGGATGGTTATGCCTGTCACACCCCAAGAGTTTTATTTAATTGAGCCTGTAGCAATAAGACAAGGCATTGCATTCACAGGAAATTCGATGACTGGATTTCAGCAAGCTTTCACCAAAACATATTGTTTTAGCCACATTTGGAGTTTGACCATGTTTTGCCATTATATTTATAAAAAATTCACAAACTTTTTCTGCAGTCTCACGGTCTAAATATTTTTTTCAACACATGCACCTTGCATCCATCCATTTGTTCCCGTTTTAATTTTATTGAAGTATTCTATTGTGTTAGTTTCAGGTGCACAGCAAAGTGATTCAGTCATATATATATATATACACATTCTTTTTCAGGTTCTTTTCCGTGATAGGTTATTACAAGATATTGAATATAGTTATATAGTTCCTGGCGCTATACAATTATCTATTGTTGGTTATCTATTTTATATATAGTAGTGTGTATCTGCTAATCCCAAACTCCTACATTATCCGCCCCCCACTTCCCATTTGGTAACCATAAGTTTGTTTTCTATGTCTGTGGGTCTATTTGCTTTGTATATAAGTTCACTTGTATCATTTTTTTTTTTAAGATTCCACATATAAGCCACATCATGTGATATTTGTCTTTCTCTGGCTTACTTCACTTAGTATGATAATCTCTAGGTCTATCCATTTGCTGCAAGTAGCATTATTTCATTCTTTTATTAATGGCTGAGTAGTATTCCATTATGTATATATAACACATCTTCTTTATCCATTCATCTGTCCATGGACATTTAGGTTGTTTCCATGTCTTGGCTATTGTGAATAGTGCTGCTATGAACACTGGGGTGCATGTATCTTTTCAAACTAGAGTTTTCGTCTTTTCTGGTTATATGCCCAGGAGTGAGATTGCTGCATCATATGGTAGCTCTATTTAAAAATTTTTAAGGAACCTCCATTCTGTTCTCCATAGTGACTGCACCAATTTACACTTGCCCGTTTTTAATATCATCCTTCAGAAGGTACACATGGTCAGGCAATCAACCACATTCCCTAACAGAAATCTTTTGCTCAGAGATTGTTAGCTGAAAGTCACTTGCACTGAACACAGTGCATTTAGGCCCACGCAAATCTGACGGAGTTGACATTGTTTTGAGTTCTCTGTGTGCCACCTATGATGTTATATATGTTCATACGTTTTGTTTGACTTGGCTTGCAGAAGAGCCAAGTAGGCATTGTTATATCTATTTTAAAGACACAGAAACCAAACCTGAAGGTAAGCAACTTGCCCAAGGTCACACAGCTAATAAGAGACGGAGACTCCGGACTTCAAGTTCAAGTCCAGTCAGTGCACATCCGACCACCACCTTGAAATGAGAACTCCCTGAGGAGCATCCCTGCACGGACCCTGATGCCAGGGAATGTGCACAGGACATCAGCTCTGTCTTCCACCAAAACTCTCCTAATTCCACCCCTTTTGGAATATACACTGATACTCACCCTCTTTTAGGGTCCATGCTTCTCGTTTACGCTGCTTTTCTTGGCTTTCTGTGATCCACACCTTGGAATACTTACTCTGTGTCTTAATATAACATCCAGCTCTCATTTACCTATTTATTACCGAATTATCGCACAGTTAGGTTACTAACCACTCGTTTTGTCTTTGGTTTCTTCACTCCCGTTCCGTCTTCTTCAAGGTGCTTCTATAAACCTCTCTTTCCTTCTGTACTTTTTCTCTTCTTGCCTGTTAACGCTTTTCTTTGTCTTAGGCTAGCTCTATTTTTTTCTGTGTTCTTTTCACATCGACTTCCTGCCTCCAGTCCCCTTCCCTTTGAATGAGGGGATTTGCTTTGTTAAACAACAAAAACAGCTAGAAAAGCAGGCACTCGTAATATTTCTTATCAGAACTTGGCTTGATCTTCCAGCTTCTTATGGCTGACTGCTCTTCCCGACTGCCGATTTTAAAAAACATTTTGGTAATGCATTTTCTGGTTGGGTAGATTCTGGATTAATAGCAGTTTATGCTAAAATTCCAGTTTTCAAAGTGGGAAATGAGACACCGACGGGAGAAGCATCCTCCCTGAGTTTGTAAATCATCAGTGCTGGCAGATAAGACGAGAATTCAGACCTTCTCATAAATTGAACTGAATTAGTGGTTCCTAACATCTGGAGAGAAAGAGCTCTGGGTTTTGTCCGAGCACACGTGGGGCGGCAGGAGCTCTGGGCAGTTCCGAGGCTGAGGTGGGCGTGGGATTTGGGTGATGCTGGTAGGAAAAGTTCTCCCCCCTGAGCTGGAAGGCATGGTTGATGCTCCCTCATGTGAACCCCAACAGACTTCTAAGGTGGTAGAAGGAGGGGTGAGAGCAAGGTGCATACGCCTATCATCAGGGAATCCCAGGGGTTTTTGAACCTCTGTACAGGAACCAGATACAAAGAAAATATATGTATGTGTACGTATGTGTGATAAATCATACCACAGCCCCTGCCTGAGGAATATCCCCTGTTCTCCTTGCAATCAAGATTCTAAAGAAAGCAGCGGCGATAGAAAACCCCAGGGAATAGGATTTCCAGGCAGTTACCATGGCCTGATTTATGTCCTGAGGAACCCCTTCTCTGACCTGTCTCTGCTCTGGCTGGAGTGTTTCAATTCCTCATGGCCTTGGGCTTTCAAAGAATCGAGTGTTGGTCTCCTGTCCCCTGAAAGTCTTCACTCTCATGACCAAGACAGAAACAAATGCAATGAAAACAGATCTGAGTATTTGTTTCTCCTTTAGACACGAGTAGCCATTGTATTACCAGATTTTAGCTTTGCTCAAAGAAAGTAATAGCTGGAAGGTCAAATGGGATCTACCATGATTTTTTTTTTTTTTTTTTGCATGTGAATCCAGTGAAATGGTGTGTGCGTAGGGGAATCAACCGATTATCGAAATTAATTCAGTAACTAAAATAGGTCAGAGGATATCAAGGAAGAGGGTGTGATGTGCTCCAGGGGCTGGACACTTATTAGCTGTGTGATCTTGGGCATGTTATTTAAACTCTCTGAGCTTCATTTCTTTATTGGTGAAGCGGGGACATATCACAGAGAGTTATTGAAAGGATTAACTGCAAGAATAGACAGAAAGCACTTGTAGCAATAGGCAGCACATACGTCTTCAATACATCCTAGCTAGTAGAACTGTTATCTCTGCATCTGGTTCAGGTCCTCTGTGCATGCCCCACGCTCCCCTCCTGGTCCTTCTGTGGGAGAAAGAGTGGTGGTTCTCCTAGAGCTGCCTTTGGTCTCTTCCTTCTCTTCACTCTCTCCTGGGACCTGTCCCTCCGTCAGGTCCCCAGCTCTCACCTCTGCTGATGACTCTCACTCCTGTCTCTAGCCCCTCCTCACTCTGGCTCTAGATTCACCCCGACAACATACGACGGCCATTCTACTTGGATGAACCTTCACCCCTCCAAGGTCATGGACCAGATTGCACTCATTCTCTTTCTGAACTCACATTTGTCCACACATCCGCCAGTGGTGCTTTATTCTTCCAATGACTCAGGTTTAAGCCCTTTCTATGTGTCAGGCACTCGGCTCTGGAGAATAAGGAGCTGAAAGAGTTAGTCCTGTCCTCAAGTGGCTTACAGCCCGGAGGAATTCTAAACTAGGAATTCCAGGCAAGAAGCACAGACTTGGACACACTCCTGCCAGCAAGGAGGGATAAAATGTAAAGGAGATAAAAAAAAAAGAAAACAAGACTATGTCTCCTGGTCCACCAATAAGAAAACATCTCATTGGACAGGAAATAGCATCACCAGAGTCAGGAAGGCTAAAGGCACAGTCTTGCAGGAGTGGCCAGGAATTGGCTTCTGTGCACTGATGGGAATAAAAAGAGCTCTGGGCTTCCCTGGTGGCACAGTGGTTGAGAGTCCGCCTGCCGATGCAGGGGACACGGGTTCATGCCCCGGTCCGGGAAGATTCCACATGCCGCGGAGTGGCTGGGCCCGTGATCCATGGCTGCTGAGCCTGCGCGTCCGGAGCCTGTGCTCCGCAACAGGAGAGGCCACAACAGTGAGAGGCCCGCGTACCGCAAAAAAAAAAAAGAGCTCTGGACTAGAGTGAAGCTCCCTTATCGACGGGGATTCGGTTTTCTTCAATTCTTGGCCACTTACAACAATGTTGCTCTAAATACCCTTAGTCTAACCTATTACTTCAATCCAGAGATTATATTAATTAAATAATTTTTAATTTCATGGCAGCTAAATGATTCTAAGAAAGCCTTTTCTTCTTGCTTGAGGTTTTTCTCATCCTTGGGCAAGGTTAATCTATCAGGTCACACACAGGTAAAATATGTTTTTCATGGTCAATGCTGTCAGTTCAGCCGTAACATTTGAAGCCATGGAGTATCTTGATAACGACTATGTGCAACATGTCCATGATGGTCTGTCTGTTCTCCTCCATCTGTGGGAAAGGCTGTCCTTGTCCTCCTCATAGAAAACCCTCCTGCCTTCCATCGCCGACCCTCTGCAGAGCCCTGCAGGGTCAGGTGAATCAGTGACACTGCTGGGGTATGTGACAACAGCTGCTAACCAGTGCACGGTCTGCTTGGCTGTTTCTGAGATGTGTGACTCAGAGCAAGGGTCGCTGGGTCCCTGGACTTGACTGCAAGTCAAGGCAGGAGTACAATCTCCAATTCTAACAGGGGAGAAAGAGAAAGGCAGAGACAGAAGGAGGCAGACAGTGACAGAGAGGAAGACAGAGACTGAGTTTTTGCTCTTCATCTCATCCCTGTAGGCTGGAGGCTGCGTCTAGCTCCCAAGTTCAGAGCTGTCTCCAAGGTGGCGTATCCGGGGTAGTGAGTGCTGGCTCTTGACTTAAGCTACACACCGTCCACGGTGGGTGACATCATCCCAAGCCCCGACATGATTGTGGAGCTTCTGTGCTTTAAAGACAGAATAAATAGATAACCAAACAAATAGAACAACACAAACAAGCAAAGAGAAAAGCTCAGGGCATGAGTTGCCCTACAACACCAAACCAATGATCAGGGATATCCTCGAATAAGTGCAGATTTGCGCAGGGGCACAAAATGGGGGAAATGATGCTCTTGGTGGTTGCTAACGTGCCTCCCAGGTTCACTGGTCTACTGGTCCAGATGGAAGCAATTTGCCCCTCACTTCTCTCACAACTCCAAATGCAAGATGAGTGTGTGTGTGTGCATGCACGCGTGTGCACATGTGCAAATGAGTGTTTATGTTTGTGGTGTTGGAGGACTGAGCAGGGGCTTACTTAAATGTGTGTAGTGCCTGATTCATGGACTTGTCTCAAGCAATTGAAAGAAATACTAACAAGGAGAGAAGTGTTGGCCCAAATCCCTGGGGCTCAAAGGAGCAGGGCAAACAGATTACAAACAATCTCTGGACTCACCAGCATCTCACTAATTGGCACCATTCACCCTGCCTCAACGGATGTTACTTTCTCTGCCCTCTCTCAGGATGAGAGGCGACCGGCTTGGTTTCCTCGCCGGCACAAATCTCTGTGCAAAGCCCAATAAAAGAGGAACAGAGAGGCGGTGATTACATTTCCCTTAAGCTCACACACTCATTTCTTTTAAGCCCGTTTCATTTCTTGGAGACACTGCAGTGAGCCGAATGCGGGGAGGGGAGTGGGTGTCCAAGAGTGGTCAGCCCCCTGCCTGTGGCTGGTGTCCACACATTTCTCTAGTTTCTGCAGACAGGACTCTGTGTGCCCCGCACCCCTGCAGGGAGTACAGCTGAGTCCTTGTGACATGGAAGTCCCCCATCCCTGGCACTGCATCCTCACCCTGAAAACTGAGACCCCTTTAATTTGCTTGTAAAGAGGCCTCTTACAAGCCCTTTTAAATCTCTTACCCAGAGTTTGAAAAGCCCCGAGGCTCAGACTAATCCCCCGTGCATTTACCCCCACAGACATGGCCCATTTCCCTCAGTGAACCCTGGGCACGGGGACACACATACTCTTGGTGTTGTCGGGGAACCTTAGGGCTGAGAGCCAGTAGCCTGGGTGTCTGGTCCTAACTTTGCCACTCGCCAGCTGTGGAAGTCTGAGAAAATCCCATGACTTCGAGACTCATTCTTTCCACCTCTAAAATAAACGATTTAGAGAGAATGTCATAGGAGGTCACTGGTCATTAGGTCAGCACTAATGCCCCATTTTTCTTTCATTCTGGAGCCCAACCAGGTGTTCCGAGAGTCGTGGGAACCATAAATGGCTTAAGATCCATAGAGACAGTGCACTTTGTCACAGCTGGGGCCTCAAGGCTGGTGGCCACGAAGTGTCCTGGCAGCAGACACAGCCATTGCTGAACAGGGTTCAGATTGCCAAAGCAAAGGGTGTCTCCCTTGGGTTTAAGGTCTAGGATGGGGTGGCTGGAGAACAGAAAAATGAAAAGAAAAAAGCTGAAATCCTCATTTTACTTTGAAATGGGCTGGGAAGGGATGAGGCAGCTCATCCAACAGCCTTTCCTAAACGCAGCATCGCATGCTCTGTTTGGTTCTCAAACAGGTGTTGCTATATTGGATTCTTTAAAAATCAGAGTGAACGGGTAATTAAGAAATGAGTTAATAAGCGCTTCCTCAGTAATTTGTGTTCCTGCATTTGAATCAATAAATGTATGTGATGTTAGACTGAGGATAACAGGTCAGGTCCTTCCTTCCTTCCTTCCTTCCTTCCTTCCTTCCTTCCTTCCTTCCTTCCATTCTCTTTCTTTCTACTGAAAGTCAAATCATTGCACAAAAACTAACTGATGTCCCTGCCGGCATCTCCTTTGGAAATCGCCTGTTTGGGCATGTGTATCTCCTTCCAGTGAAATCAATGGATAGGGTGAGTCCCAGCCCCAAGAGGGCCTGACCGAGGACCAGGCTGCCCCGTGGACATGAAGCTTCTTCCTGTCTCCGGGGTCAGCTTTCAGCCACCGGTGGCCAGGCTGCTCACAGGCGCCGCAGCTTGGGGGATGCTGGCCGCCCGTTTTGACTCTCGCCCCTCTGCACACTCAGTAACAGAAAAGTGACACCATGAGAAAGGTGGGGAAGAAGAGACTTCTCTGTGGAGGGTCTTCTGAGAGGGAAAATAGAATGTCATTCTCTAAATCTGTTCCCAGTGTATCAGGTTTCTGTAGTTCTCTTTCTTTCTCTTCGCACTGGAGCTGACTGTCCAATCCTGAAGGCTGGGGAGGAGAGTTTTCTGTAAATGACACAGTCAAGTTCCTATGTTTTGAATGCAAAAAGACCACACGCTCTTCCTTTTTGTCTTTTGGACACCTGTGTTTGTCAGGGTTCTCCAGAGAGCCAGGAGCAATAGGAGACAGATAAATATCCTTGTATATATTCCTTATAATAAATCATATATATACACACATATGATTTATTATAAGGAATAGGCTCAAGCAGATATGGAGACCGACCAGCCCCAAGCTCTATAGTCGGCAAATTGGGCACTGACGGTACAGCTCCAATCCAAAGGCTGACAGGCTGGAGACCCAAGAAGGGCCAATGTTTCAGTTTGAGTCCGAAGACAGGGAAATGCTGGTGATGTGGCTGGAAGGCTGTCGGGCAGAGAGAGAGAATTCTTCTTCCTCAGACTATTTTTTCTATTCAGGCCTTCAACGGATTGGACAAGGCCTGCCCACGTTGGGGAGGGCAATCTGCTTCACTTCATCTAATGATTCACATGTTCATCTCCTCCAAAAACACCCAGAATAACATTTGACCAGATATCTGGGCCCCTGTCGGCCAGACAAGTTGCACATACAATTCACCATCACAGCACCCACATGTACATCAATATATCGAGGCTGAGAACAAGCCTTCTTTTTCTCATCTTTTGGATGAATGGTCTTGGCCACACTGGGGTCCTGGGTTGGATAGGGGTGTTGAAATGTTCATAAACTCTGAGCTAGAGCCTTCCTCAGAACTGTGGGAAGACATCTAGATTACTGGGATTACTAGGGCTGGCAATGCAGGAGGAGGCCCTGAGCAAAGCACTCTAAAGATTTCCTGTCCATCTGCTGTTTCTCACTGCGTCCAAACCTACCCTGGGATCCTGGTCCTTCCCACATCCCTCCTCTGTCTCACACCTCTCTCTCCTACTCCCCTGACCTAGTGGCTTCAGTCCAACCACTAGGCCTCTTCTGGCTCTCAGCTGAGGTAAGTGCATCCTCCAAGAGTCAACGGATCGCTCATTCATTGGGTGATAAATACCCGTAGAAATCTGACTGCCTCCCAGAAGTATCGCAACTGAAAGGTTGATTCATTTTTAAAAATTTGTTTGTTTTCCAGCTTTATTGACGTAAAATTCACAAATAAAAATTGCATATGTTTAAGGGGTGCAGTGTGATGATTTGATATAGGTATACATTATGAAATGATTACCATAATCAGGCTTATAAAGATACCCATCACGTCACATAGTTACCATTCTCCGTGTGCGTGTAGTGGTCAAATTTAAGATCTACTCTCTTTGCAAAGTTCAAGTAGATGCCATGCTGTACATTAGATCTCCAGAACTTATTCACCCTGTGTAATTGAAACTTTGTTCCCTTTGACCAATATCTTCCCATTTCCCCCATCCTAAAGGACTGATTCTTAAGTACCCAAATCTTTGCATTTCAAAGGAGAGAATATCTAAGATCGAAAAATTACTCACTAAATTCCAATCTGAGGGTTAGATGCCAGGTTTAGTGCTAAATTTTGTATTTCAAATTCTGTGCTCACCAAAATCTTTGGCAATCAATGGCTAATTCAAACAAAATAAGTGTGTGTGTGTGTGTGTGTGTGTGTGTGTAAATGAATATATACTGGTACAAGCTCAGAAGTTTTAATTGATTCTTATGGTTTCTACAAGTCATTTCTCTTTTAATTTACATATTCAGTTGTCTCCCTTATTTATTTTATTCATTAAAATTAAGTTCACAGGACTTCCCTCGTGGTCCAGTGGTTAAGACCTCGCCTTCCAATGCTGGAGGTGCGGGTTCGATCCCTGGTCGGGGAGCTAGGATTCCACATGCCTCGAAGCCAAAAAAAAAAAACCAAAACATAAAACAGAAGCAATATTGTAACAAATTCAAAAAAGACTAAAAAAATTAAGGTCACTGTGGCACTATGGCCCACTTATGGGAATATATATCATGTTAGAAAAAACCTCTCCCTTTCAGTTTTAAATTTCTATATCACACCAAAATAGAGATCACTCTGGCAGGTAGAAAGCTGCCATTAATCTGTGCCAGATTTGCTTTACGTCGCTGATAATAAAAATGAAGCATGGCCATTTTACAATCATGTTCTATTATTATTATTACTAATGCTATTAATTTTGAAAACAAGTCTAAAGCGTGGCAAGCACTCAGAAGTGAACAAAGTTAATGGAATTTCTCATGAGTCCAAAGAGGCACCTGGGCTGAGCATCTGAAACTGTGCTCAACAGGGAGGGGGGATGGGCCCGATGTCACGTTTTCCTAACGGGTAGATGACACGAGTCTGCCTCTGATGTCTGAGCCGCGTGGAGTGAAAGACCCGATGTTATTTTTATATTATTAGACACAATTATGAGAAGCCATAAAAGGGGGAAAACATACACACTTCTGTATTCATATGGAAATGAGTGCCTCATTAGTAATAAAAGCTCCAGGTTATGTTACTCTGTAACCTTTTGTTCAAACAAGCTGTCTGGAATTTGCATAAGTAGTCAGCTGTGTATAGCTCAGGGCTATTGAAATGATGTGACTCACCAATCTAGGCAGCCTCGTAAACAGTGTTTTTCTCCTTTACTGGCACCCTTGTTTTCACAGACACACAGCTGTACAGCACCGACCAGAGGCAGAGAGAGCATGCAGGGAAGCCCAGGACTCCTCCAGGGAGCCCTCCTGGATTAATGGAGTCCCACTTGGGGCCACTTTGAATGAGCAGGTGCAAGGCTGCACTGTGCCACTTTTGAATTTCCCTCTCCTAGGGGCAGCAAAGTGTCCTGTGGGATGGAAATGGTGCAAACATGCTGACCAGGCTTGAAGCTCACATGGAAACCGCGCTTATCCTCTAGGGTGGCTTTTGCAACTCCTTAATGTCCTACTGGAAAGGCTGGGGTGGGGGATGGCTCGAAATCCTGCTTGGGCTTCCCTGGGACTCACATCATCCTTTTCTGGGGAATTGAGTGTAAATCCATCAGGAACACACAGAATGCATTTTCCTTCAAGTCCACACATGGAACTAGAAATTCAGTGGGAAAGAAGAGCCTGGGGAGGGGTGGGAGTGTGGAAGAACAAGGGGAAAATGTGCCCTGGGGAACTAATCACATGAAAATGTTCCAGAAGGATTTGTCCGGTTTTGCCACCAGTTTGCAAAGTCTCTGGGATTCCCATCCCTTCCGAAGTCTGATGGCAAATGAAAATCCTTTACCTGCAAGTAAAGTGAGATTTGGTGAAGATTCTGGAAGGGTCGGGGCTCCTAGAAGGCTAGTGGAAGTAGCCTGGGAGAGTCTGCACTTGACTCATGTCGAAGGGCCAACAGGTGGTCTGCCTGCCGTGGATGCTCCTGAAACACGTTTGCTTTGTGAATCTCGAACGTTTTCTCACACCAGGTAAGGCTGGATGTAAGTCACTTTCAGGGAGTCTGACCCCACAACCTCTCATTTTAAATGGATGAGAAAGGGCCTGGGAGGGAAATTGTTCAAAGTATTGGGATGGCCCAGGGCACCTCTTCATGGATTTAAAAAATACATATTTGATGCAGAGAGGAGACACAAATTCTTGTCCCATCTTGTCACTAGCGTGTATGAACTTAGGTAAGTCAATCTACCTCCTTTTCTACTTTCCTGTCCTCCCACAAAATGAGAGGTGTGGAGTCTCTTGTCCCCTATGGCACTAAATCGAGATAGGAATCTACCTCAACTGATTCAGATACAGGTGACACTGCCACTTGACTCCTGAGGCCACCTGCCTGCATGGTCCTCCTGTGTTTTGGACGGCACAGAGTGGGAATCAGGAATCTTTGTAGAAAACTTGGGATTATCGGATGGGGAAAGTCTGGCACAGTCAGAATGCATTGTGTTGAAGTTAGGACATAAAAACCCACAAAGGAGGATGTAGATGGACAGATAAGAGCTGCCCAGTCTTCAAAGAGACCCACAGTGACAGGGGATGGGGAGGTATGACGAATCAGCAATGCCCTGCCTTACTGTTCTGCACCCAGCCCTGGAATCCAGGCAAGAAAAGCCAAGTACATGTCAGATGTAGAGAAGGGACAAAGGCCAGAAATAGGCCACTTCCTTCCAGTAGAGCACACTGCTTTTTATTTCATAGGTCAAAAGCGACAACGATTAGAGATTTGCCAAAGAACCAAGCACAGTCTAGGGCAGCTGGACCGTGGTGAACTTTCTTCCTGAGATAAAACATATGATTTAGTGCAATTCCCCAAAGCTATCTATGGAGAACGAAAAACGTGCAGTTAATATACCACCAAGGATATACAGCTTCAGAACAGTGATTTGATCTAGGCTTGGAAAAATGATCATGTTTTCATAAGGAAGAATTCATTCTATTTAATAAGGACAGCTAAACTTGGCTAGAGGCTGTACTGGAAAAAAACCAAAACAAAACGTGTAGGTGTTGTTCCAGGATTGAGGGAACGATTTTTTTTTCAATTTATTATTTTTTTATTTTTTTTACATCTTTATTGGAGTATAATTGCTTTACAATGGTGTGTTAGTTTCTCCTTTATAGCAAAGTGAATCAGTTATACATATACATATGTTCCCATATCTCTTCCTTCTTGCGTCTCCCTCCCTCCCAACCTCCCTATCCCACCCATCCAGGCGGCCACAAAGCACCTAGCTGATCTCCCTGTGCTATGCGGCTGCTTCCCACTAGCTATCTACCTTACGTTTGGTAGTGTATAAATGTCCATGCCTCTCTCTCGCTTTGTCACAGCTTACCCTTCCCCCTCCCCAATTCCTCAAGTCCATTCTCTAGTAGGTCTGTGTCTTTATTCCCATCTTACTCCTAGGTTCTTCATGACATTTTTTTTTAATTCCATATATATGTGTTAGCATACGGTATTTGTCTTTCTCTTTCTGACTTACTTCACTCTGTATGACAGACTCTAGGTCTATCCACCTCATTACAAATAGCTCAATTTCGTTTCTTTTTATGGCTGAGTAATATTCCATTGTATAGATGTGCCACATCTTCTTTATCCATTCATCTGATTATGGACACTTAGGTTGTTTCCATATCCAGGCTATTGTAAATAGAGCTGCAATGAACATTTTGGTACATGACTCTTTTTGAATTATGGTTTTCTCAGGGTATATGCCCAGTAGTGGGATTGCTGGGTCCTATGGTAGTTCTATTTGTAGTTTTTTAAGGAACCTCCATACTGTTCTCCACAGTGGCTGTACCAATTCACATTCCCATCAGCAGTGAAGGAGTGTTCCCTTTTCTCCACACCCTCTCCAGCATTTATTGTTTGTAGATTTTATGATGATGGCCATTCTGACTGGTGTGAGATGATATCTCATTGTAGTTTTGATTTGCATTTCCCTAATGATTAACCATGTTGAGCATTCTTTCATGTGTTTGTTGGTAGTCTGTATATCTTCTATGGAGAAATGTCTATTTAGGTCTTCTGCCCATTTTTGGATTGGGTTGTTTGTTTTTTTGTTATTGAGCTGCATGAGCTGCTTGCAGATTTTGGAGATTAATCCTTTGTCAGTTGCTTCATTTGCAAATATTTCCTCCCATTCTGAGGGTTGTCTTTTGGTCTTGTTTATGGTTTCCTTTGCTGTGCAAAAGCTTTGAAGTTTCATTAGGTCCCATTTGTTTATTTCTGTTTTTATTTCCATTTCTCTAGGAGTTGGGTCAAAAAGGATCTTACTGTGATTTATGTCATAGAGTGTTCTGCCTATGTTTTCCTCTAAGAGTTTGATAGTTTCTGGCCTTACATTTAGGTCTTTAATCCATTTTGAGCTTATTTTTGTGTATGGTGTTAGGGAGTGATCTAATCTCATACTTTTACATGTAGCTGTCCAGTTTTCCCAGCACCACTTAATGAAGAGGCTGTCCTTTCTCCACTGTACATTCCTGCCTCCTTTATCAAAGATAAGGTGACCATATGTGCATGGGTTTATCTCTGGGCTTTCTATCCTGTTCCATTGATCTATCTTTCTGTTTTTGTGCCAATACCATACTGTCTTGATTACTGTAGCTTTGTAGTATAGTCTGAAGTCCGGGAGCCTGATTCCTCCAGCTCCGTTTTTCGTTCTCAAGATTGCTTTGGCTATTCAGGGTCTTTTGTGTTTCCAAACAAATTGTGAAATTTTTTGTTCTAGTTCTGTGAAAAATGCCAGTGGCGGTTTGATAGGGATTGCATTGAATCTGTAGATTGCTTTGGGTAGTAGAGTCATTTTCACAATATTGATTCTTCCAATCCAAGAACATGGTATATATCTCCATCTATTTGTATCATCTTTAATTTCTTTCATCAGTGTCTTATAATTTTCTGCATACAGGTCTTTTGTCTCCTTAGGTAGGTTTATTCCTAGACATTTTATTCTTTTTGTTGCAATGGTAAATGGGAGTGTTTTCTTGATTTCACTTTCAGATTTTTCAACATTAGTGTATAGGAATGCCAGAAATTTCTGTACATTAATTTTGTATCCTGCTACTTTACCAAATTCATTGATTAGCTCTAGTAGTATTCTGGTAGCATCTTTAGGATTCTCTATGTATAGTATCATGTCATCTGCAAACAGTGACAGCTCTACTTTTTCTTTTCTGATTTGGATTCCTTTTATTTCCTTTTCCTCTCTGATTGCTATGGCTAAAACTTCCAAAACTATGTTGAATAAGAGTGGTGAGAGTGGGCAACCTTGTCTTGCTCCTGATCTTAGTGGAAATGCTTCCAGTTTTTCACCACTGAGGATGATGTTGGCTGTGGGTTTGTCATATATGGCCTTTATTATGTTGAGGAAAGTTCCCTCTATGCCTACTTTTGCAGGGTTTTTACCATAAATGGGTGTTGGATTTTGTCGAAAGCTTTCTCTGCATCTATTGAGATGATCATATGGTTTTTCTCCTTCAATTTGTTAATATGGTGTATCACGTTGATTGATTTGCGTATATTGAAGAATCCTTGCATTCCTGGAATAAACCCCACTTGATCATGGTGTATGATCATTTAATGTGCTGTTGGATTCTGTTTGCTGGTATTTTGTTGAGGATTTTTGCATCTATGTTCATCAGTGATATTGGCCTGTAGTTTTCTTTCTTTGTGACATCCTTGTCTGGTTTGGTATCAGGGTGATGGTGGCCTTGTAGAATGAGTTTGGGAGTGTTCCTCCCTCTGCTATATTTTGGAAGAGTTTGAGAAGGATAGGTGTTAGCTCTTCTCTAAATGTTTGATAGAATTCGCCTGTGAAGCCATCTGGTCCTGGGCTTTTGTTTGTTGGAAGATTTTTAATCACAGTTTCGATTTCAGTGCTTGTGATTGGTCTGTTCATATTTTCTATTTCTTCCTGATTCAGTCTCGGGAGGTTGTGCATTTCTAAGAATTTGTCCATTTCTTCCAGGTTGTCCATTTTATTGGCATAGAGTTGCTTATAGGAATCTCTCATGATGCTTTGTATTTCTGCAGTGTCAGTTGTTACTTCTCCTTTTTCATTTCTAATTCTATTGATTTGAGTCTTCTCCCTTTTTTTCTTGATGAGTCTGGCTAATGGTTTATCAATTTTGTTTATCTTCTCAAAGAACCAGCTTTTAGTTTTATTGATCTTTGCTATCGTTTCCTTCATTTCTTTTTCATTTATTTCTGATCTGATTTTTATGATTTCTTTCCTTTTGCTAACTTCGGGGTTTTTTTGTTCTTCTTTCTCTAATTGCTTTAGGTGCAAGGTTAGGTTGTTTATTTGAGATGTTTCCTGTTTCTTAAGGTAGGATTGTATTGCTATAAACTTCCCTCTTAGAACTGCTTTTGCTGCATCCCATAGGTTTTGGGTCGTCATGTCTCCATTGTCATTTGTTTCTACGTATTTTTTTATTTCCTCTTTGATTTCTTCAGTGATCACTTTGTTATTAAGTAGTGTATTGTTTAGCCTCCATGTGTTTGTATTTTTTACAGACCATTTCCTGTAATTGATATCTAGTCTCATAGCGTTGTGGTCGGAAAAGATACTTGATACAATTTCAATTTTCTTAAATTTACCAAGGCTTGATTTGTGACCCAAGATATGATCTATCCTGGAGAATGTTCCATGAGCACTTGAGAAAAATGTGTATTCTGTTGTTTTTGGATGGAATGTCCTATAAATATCAATTAAGTCCATCTTGTTTAATGTATCATTTAAAGCTTGTGTTTCCTTATTTATTTTCATTTTGGATGTTCTGTCCATTGGTGAAAGTGGGGTGTTAGAGTCCCCTACTATGAATGTGTTACTGTCAATTTCCCCTTTTATGGCTGTAGTATTTGCCTTATGCATTGAGGTGCTCCTATGTTGGGTGCATAAATATTTACAATTGTTATATCTTCTTCTTGGATCGATCCCTTGATCATTATGTAGTGTCCTTCTTAGTCTCTTCTAATAGTCTTTATTTTAAAGTCTATTTTGTCTGATAAGAGAATTGCTACTACAGCTTTCTTTTGTTTTCCATTTGCATGAAATATCTTTTTCCATCCCCTTACTTTCAGTTTGTATGTGTCTCTAGGTCTGAAGTGGGTCTCTTGTAGACAGCGAATATATGTGTCTTGTTTTTGTATCCATTCAGCCAATCTGTGTCTGTTGGTGGGAGCATTTAGTTCATTTACTCTTAAGGTAATTATCGATATGTATGTTCCTATTCCCATTTCCTTAATTGTTTTGGGTTCGTTATTGTAGGTCTTTTCCTTCTCTTGTGTTTCTTGCCTAGATAAGTTCCTTTAGCAGTTGTTGTAAAGCTGGTTTGGTGGTGCTGAACTCTCTCAGCTTTCACTTGTCTGTAAAGGTTTTAATTTCTCCATCAAATCTGAATGAGATCCTTGCTGGGTAGAGTAATCTTGGTTGCAGGTTTTTCTCCTTCATCAGTTTAAATATGTCCTGCCATTCCCTTCTGGCTTGCAGAGTTTCTGCTGAAAGATCAGCTATTAACCTTATGGGGATTCCCTTGTGTGTTATTTGTTGTTTTTCCCTTGCTGCCTTTAATATGTTTTCTTTGTATTTAATTTTTGACAGTTTGATTAATATGTGTCTTGGCGTATTTCTCCTTGGATTTATCCTGTATGGGACTCTCTGTGCTTCCTGGACTTGATTAACTATTTCCTTGCCCATATTAGGGAAGTTTTCAACTATAATCTCTTCAAATATTTTCTCAGTCCCTTTCTTTTTCTCTTCTTCTTCTGGAACCCCTATAATTCGAATGTTGGTGTGTTTAACGTTGTCCCAGAGGTCTCTGAGACTGTCCTCAGTTCTGTTCATTCTTTTTTCTTTATTCTGCTCTGCAGTAGTTATTTCCACTATTTTATCTTCCAGGTCACTTATCCGTTCTTCTGCCTCTATTATTCTGCTACTGATCTCATCTTTTTTTTTTTTTTTTTTGCGGTATGCGGGCCTCTCACTGCTGTGGCCTCTCCCATTGCAGAGCACAGGCTCCAGATGCGCAGGCCCAGCGGCCATGGCTCACGGGCCCAGCCGCTCCGTGGCATGTGGGATCCTCCCGGGGCACGAACCCACGTCCCCTGCATTGGCAGGCGGACTCTCAACCACTGCGCCACCAGGGAAGCCCTAGAGTATTTTTAATTTCATTTATTGTATTGTTCATCGTTGTTTGTTTCATCTTTAGTTCTTCTAGGTCCTTGTTAAATGTTTCTTGCATTTTGTCTATTCTAATTCCAAGATTTTGGATCATCTTTACTATCATTATTCTGAATTCTTTTTCAGGTAGACTGCCTATTTCCTCTTCATTTGTTAGGTCTGGTGGGTTTTTATCTTGCTCCTTCATGTGCTGTGAGTTTTTCTGTCTTCTCATTTTGCTTATCTTACTGTGTTTGGGGTCTCCTTTTTGCAGGCTACAGGTTCGTAGTTCCCGTTGTTTTTGGTGTCTGTCCCCAGTGTCTAAAGTTGGTTCAGTGTGTTGCGTAGGCTTCCTGGTGGAGGGGACTAGTGCCTGTGTTCTGGTGGATGAGGCTGGATCTTGTCTTTCTGGTGGGCAGGTCCACGTCTGGTGGTGTGTTTTCGGGTGTCTGTGGACTTATTATGATTTTAGGCAGCCTCTCTGCTAATGGGTGGGGTTGTGTTCCTGTCTTTCTAGTTGTTTGGCATAGGATGTCCAGCACTGTAGCTTGCTGGTCGTTGAGTGAAGCTGGGTGCTGGTGTTGAGATGGAGATATCTGGGAGATTTTCTCTGTTTGATATTATGTGGAGCTGGGAGGTCTCTTGTGGACCAGTGTCCTGAAGTTGGCTCTCCCACCTCAGAGGCACAGCACTGACTCCTGGCTGGAGCACCAAGATCCTTTCATCCACACGGCTCAGAATAAAAGGGAGAAAAAGTAGAAAGAAAGAATTAGTAGAAGTAGAAAGAAAGAGGGAAAGAAAGAAAGAAAGAAAGGAGGGAGGGAGGAAGGAGGGAAGGAAGGAAAAAAAGAAAGAAGATAAAGTAAAATAAAGTAAGATAAAATATAATAAAGTTATTAAAATAGAAAAATAATTATTAAGAGAAAAAACATTTAAAAACAAAAAAATGGACGGATAGACCCCTAGGACAAATGGTGGAAGCAAAGCTATAAAGACAAAAATCTCACACAGAAGCATACACATACACACTCACAAAAAGAGGTAAAGGGGGGAAATCATAAATCTTGCTCTCAAAGTCCACCTCCTCAATTTGGGATGATTCGTTGTCTATTCATGTATTCCACAGATGCAGGGTACATCAAGTTGACTGTGGAGCTTTAATCCGCTGCTTCTGAGGCTGCTGGGAGAGATTTCCCTTTCTCTTCTTTGTTCGCACAGCTCCCAGGGGCTCAGCTTTGGATTTGGCCCCGCCTCTGCATGTAGGTCGCAGGAGGGCGTCTGTTCTTCGCTCGGACAGGACGGGGTTAAAGGCGCAGCTGCTTCCGGGACTCCGGCTCACTCAGGCCGGGGGAGGGAGGGGCACGGAGGCGGGGCGGGCCTGCGGCGGCAGAGGCCGGCGTGACGTTGCACCAGCGTGAGGCGCGCCGTGTGTTCTCTCAGGGAAGTTGTCCCTGGATCCCGGGAACCTGGCAGTGGCGGGCTGCACAGGCTCCCGGCAGGGCAGGTGTGGAGAGTGACCTGTGCTCGCACACAGGCTTCTTGGGGGCGGCGGCAGCAGCCTTAGTCTCATGCCCGTCTCTGGGTTCCGCGCTGTTAGCCGCGGCTCGCGCCCGTCTCTGGAGCTCCTTTAAGCGGAGCTCTCAATCCCCTCTCCTCGCGCACCAGGAAAGAAAGAGGGAAGAAAAAGTCTCTTGCCTCTTCGGCAGCTCCAGACTTTTCCCCGGACTCCCTGCCGGCTGGCCGTGGCGCACTAACGCCCTGCAGGCTGTGTTGACGCCGCCAACCCCAGGCCTCTCGCGGCGCTCGGACCGAAGCCCGAGCCTCAGCTCGCAGCCCCGCCCGCCGCGGGTGAGCAGACAAGCCGCTCGGGCTGGTGTGTGCCGGTCGGCCCTGTTCCTCTGGGCGGGAGTCTCTCCGCTTTGCCCTCTGCACCCCTGTTGCTGCGCTCTCCTCCGCGGCTCCGAAGCTTCCCCCCTCCGCCACCCGCAGTCTCCGCCCGCGAAGGGGCTTCTAGTGTGTGGAAACTTCTCCTCCTTCACGGCTCCCTCCCGCTGGTGCAGGTACCGTCCCTGTCCTTTTGTCTCTGTTTATTCTTTTTTCTTTTGCCCTACCCAGGTACGTGGGGGGCTTCTTGCCTTTTGGGAGGTCTGAGGTTTTCTGCCAGCGTTCAGCAGGTGTTGTGTAGGAGTTGTTCCACGTGTAGATGTATTTCTGGTGTATCTGTGGGGAGGAAGGTGATCTCCGCGTCTTACTCTTCCGCCATCTTCCCAGAAGCCCCTGAGGGAACGATTTTTAAGTCAAGTTCTTACCATTCTCTGATTATAGGACCTTGAAAATGTCACAGGAGCATTCTCTGCCCAACTGCCTCATTAGATTATAATGAAAGCTCACATTTATGGAGCACTTTACATTATTTCATGTTTACATTAATCTAATCCTCATAAGAACCCTCTAAGCAGACATGATCTCCGTTGACTAGATTGGAAATGCAGGCTCAGAGTGTTGAAGTAATTGCCCAAAGTCACACAGCTTGAAAGCAGCAGAGCTGGAACTTATATTCTGATCTTTTCAACTCTAAAGCTCACGTTTCCAGTCATCATGCAGTGTTATATATTGCCTCCCCCATTGTTAAATGGACACAGTGGTATCTGGGGTACACAGGAGGGTTAACCTACCTATCAGGCACTGCGCATGGTGATGGAAAACCTCAGTTCTAGTTACTGAACCCCAGCTCCGGCAACGCCACCCCCACTACTATTTACCTCTTTGGTGAGAGCTTGGGAAACCATTGCCTTCTGTGGATCTCATTGCTGAGTTGTTAAATGGAGAAAGTTGGCCCCACTCATCTGAAGACCGGGACTGAGTGATGGTCTCATGTCCCTTCCAACCCAAAGACTCAACAGAGTGACGTAGCAGGAGACGCATGCTGTTCCCCACCTCCACGCCCCTTTCTTCCTAAGACACACCCCCAGATCCACAACCCTGCTTTAGCGCCAACCCTCTAGTCAATATTTCAATCCTCGTTTGTTATTTTCAAAAGAAACATGGTCTATGAGTGTGGCAGAAAAAAAAATGAAGATAAAAAAAACAGTGGCTAACGTTTACTGGGTCCATAGAACGTACCAAAGGCTATGCTAATTGCTTCTCAAGAAACAACAACAAACCAAATCAAAACGATGCTAAACCTCATCTTGTGGTCCAGGTACATAGTGGAGCTGGCATCCCTTCCTCTGAAATCCCTACCCCTCCAGCCACTCAAGCCCAAATTCTGACCAGATGTTTGTCCACATCACACACTATGGGTGCTGGGTCTAAGGGCGTCGGACAGTTACATCCTCATTTTCCAAAATTACGTTGTTTCTTTCCACCTGTTTAAAAATTCTCACTCCCAAGTGCCAGTATCTCCATTGACTAATCAATAGAAAAATAACGTGGTAAAATACTCATGCTTGATTGGTGATGGCTTACAACAGCTAATGTGTTACACTTCCTAGAAAGAGTCACCTGAAAAGTAGGACATGTGTTAATTCACAGGAGTTAGTGTATGAATGATGTGTGTGGGGACCATGATGGCAGGTAAGTTTTAGGTAAAGGTCTTCTAGGCACAGACCTACTAGAGAATGGACTTGAGGATATGAGGAGGGGGAAGGGTAAGCTGAGACAAAGCGAGAGAGAGGCATGGATATATATACACTACCAAACGTAAAATAGGTAGCTAGTGGGAAGCAGCCGCATAGCACAGGGAGATCAGCTCGGTGCTTTGTGACCGCCTAGAGGGGTGGGATAGGGAGGGTGGGAGGGAGGGAGACGCAAGAGGGAGGGGATATGGGGATATATGTATATGTATAACTGATTCACTTTGTTATAAAGCAGAAACTAACACGCCATTGTAAAGCAATTATACTCCAATAAAGATGTTTAAAAAAAAAAGGGTAAGTTAAAAAAAAAGTGATTGTGAGATTAGGATAGGTTCCAGGTTTTCTGGAGCATTGGAGATATTAAAGAAAGGAGAAGACTCAGAAATTCCAAGCCATTCTGAATGGTAAACATACCTGAGAGACCCTGCAGGTGGTACTGGGGACAGATTGCGTGGCACTATATTGTGGAGCCGTCATGAAAGGCCAACACTGACTGATTGCAAATGCCTCTGGAATAGTCCTGCATGGGGAAGACTTGATATGTTTGAGGCACTTAAAAAACAACTACTGGGAAAGAATATTTTAGTCTCTGCATGAACGACATTTTTTCTATTGCCTATCTTTCTGAGAATTGAATTTTCGAGGACTAAATGGAATCTTGGTCAGGGATTCTATTTGAAAGTCATAAAAAATAAAGGGTCACCCTAAATATGTGAGTTGGGATGAGGCTGAGAATCCTCATTGCCCTGTGGTTTTCTCCCTCACTCCCAGCAGGTGTCAACTCACCTGTCACCTCATCGGAGGGGTCTTCCCTGACCACCTCTATAACAAGCTGCTGCCACTCACATTACAATAACACTCCCTCCTCTTACTCTGCTACATCTTTCTCCACTGGACTTTCACAACTGTGACATTTACAATATTGTATTTTATTTACTAACTCAGTCTTCCTCACCAGAATGTAAGTTCCAAGAGGGTTCCATTCACCAGTGTACCCCTAGAGTCCAAAACTGTGCCTGCATAGTAAATAATTCATAGTTGTTGGGTGAATGAAGAGATAAATAAATGAATAAATAATTGATTGAATGATAAATGCAACAGGGAGGAGAAATTTGAAGGTGAGGTTAATTTTCTCACTTTTAGTGGCTCTTGTGGCTAAACAAACTTGTAGAATGGGAAAGAAAAAACACAGCTTCAGTGAATTGTGTATAAGATGGGTGTCTTAGTCCACTCAGGGCTGCTATAAAGAAATACCATAGGATACATGGCTTATCAACAACAGAAACTTATTTCTCACAGTTCTGGAGGCTCAGAGTCCAAGATTAAGACACTGGCAGATTTGGTGTCTGGTGATAAGTCTCTTTCTGGTTCATAGATGGCTGTCTTCTCACTGCATCCTCACCTGGGGGAAAGGGCAAGGGAGATCCCTGGGGGTCTCTTTTATAAGGGCACTAATCCCACTCATGGGGTGCTCCACCCTCATGACCTCATCACCTCCCAAAGACACCATCTTCTAATACATTACATTGGGGGTTAGAATTTCAACATATGAACTGGGGAGGGGGGGACAGGACACAAACATTCAGCCCACAGCAGCAGGACTGGGCTAGAAGGGGGGCAGCCTTGTATGCATCTCTTCCTCTCTTCCTGCCTGTTATCCTGGAACTCTGGATTTGATTGCATTCCATGAGGACAAGTCACTGACAAGAACAGGGCTGGCCTGGCCCATCCAGACCCTTCTGAGCCCTGCACCAGACAGGGGAGGGAGCTTGGGAATTGCCCTGCCTGTAGGAAGACTTTGCATAGCTTGCTTGGCGTGAGATTTGAAGGAGACCCTTGTGATGTAGGAAAATGAGTATGGGGTTTGGAATCAGAGACCAAGCTCATACATCAGCCTTTCCACTTAACTAGCTACACGAGGACCATTTTTTTCTCATCTGCAAAACTGGTTCTAACACTTTCCTTTGGGATTGCTCTAAGGACTTAAAGACACATGCCTCTGACAAGAAGTGGAGGGCGGTGTTAGCAGCACAGACTCTGGGTCCAGATCACCTGGGCTCCAAACATAGCTCCCTTGCTAGCCATTTGGTTACACACTCCAGTTTCTTCATAGGGCTGTTGTGAGGATTCAGTGAGTTAAGTCCATACTTGCATTCCTAGCACAGAAATCATCGAATAAACATTAGTTATTATTACACTCATAGAAGACACCTAATATTTAATACGTGCTCAATTAATGGTAGCTCTTATGATCTTTAAGTCCATTGGTATAAGTATAGGTTTGGGGACCAGTGCTTACATCCCACTCGAAATTCCTGTGGTCATGGGTGTAGCGCGAGATGAGGAAACTTCCTTTCCTGTTTTTCCAAACACAGGATGGTTGTGCTCTGGTTACTTTTTTTCATTTAACCCAAGCGTTAGCAACATGCTTTGTCGATATAACCTTCCACATATTATGCAACAACTGCAGGTAATCATGTCAACACTTCCGGTGGTCAACAGCCATCCTAACTCTACCAGGAGTATCTATGTCCATCTGTCAGGTTTATCCTTCTGCCCAAGTTGATCCTGCTTTTTCCTCTCCCCCAGCCGAGCTTCATCTTAATCTTGACTGATAGCCATTCCTGGGTCTGTTCTCCTGAAAAGGCAAAAGCTGGGCGAGTGCTTGGCGACGGGTTTGGGCGTGGGAAAGGAGTTGAGAGCGGGGTGGAGGCTGCGGTGCCCACGCCCTGGCCATCCTGCCTTTATGCCAGTCAAAGAAGAGCCCGGAAGGTCACCCAGGGATGAATTTGAGCTCAGGGAATGTCTTTGCCAAGTGCTAGTTATTGCTATAACTGAAACCTTGACTCTCCTTCAAGATTATTTCCATCACTGCTGATGGGTTTTTCTTTTTGGGGAGGTGAGAGGTGGGGAAGGTGAGTGAGAACACTGTGCTGGAACATTCCCCATTCCCCATCCCCCTTCCCAATTAGGCCTGTGAACTGACCCAAACCCATCTTACTCTGGGCTTTCTGGAACAGGAAGGAGCGCTAAGCCACGCAGGCTGCCAGAACGACCCGAAAGTCCTAAAAGAGGCCCCTCTTGTTCAGTGAAGCTGTGGGCAGTGTCATTTAAAGATTCCTGAAAGATGTCAAAAAATCAACACTCCATAATCCAAAGCCTATGTGAAAACTGCCTTAGAAACAAAAACTCCCCTTTATGGCAGCCCCTTGGTGGGGAACCTGGAGAAAATGTGGGCCGAGAATGTCTATGGAAACAGCTTTCAACAAATAGAACTCCAGTCATGTTTGGAAAGAAAATGATTCTACCTTCCCTGTAAATGTTTTGGCCAAAGCTGAGTGTGTTACAGCGCCCGTATTGGAAGTAACAGCTCTGGGGGTTTTTCGCCCTCCTGTTCAATCCCCAACTCTCTAATTCAAGGTACTGAATGCCGGGGATGGTTTGTTAGGGCCAGGGAATCCACACTGCAGTCTTGGGGATAAAGGAGAGCCAGGCATCACCTGCCTGCCCATATGGCTGCCTCTTGGTGAGATGCCATGTTATTTATTCACACGACCCCTTAGTTCAGTGTAGCAGTGGGGAACACATGCTTGGGAATGAAAATGCCCGGATTTCAGCGCTGGCCCAACACACGGTGTGTACAATTCCCGAGGCTCAGTTTCCTCACCTGCAAAATGGGGATAAGAAAGAAACCCAAGTCACAGTGTTGTGAGGGTTAGATGAGATGGAGTTCTTACAGAGAACCATCATGGGTCAAATGACATTTGTTATTATCATGATATTTATTGATTATCTCTCAAGGTAGCAGTTTGAATGTTGTATGAGAGAACCACTCAGAGTCAATAGCTTGTCAGCTCACTCTCAGGGGTGGAACTCAGCCTTGGCTAGGTTGGCATTCTACATAGTTCCATGTTGGGTCAGCATCTCGTAGGACAGGGACAGGCTTTTTCTGTGAGACTCTCTTCCTAGCAGGTATGAAACCTCCCAGTCGGCCTCAGGTCAGGTGGGGAGGGGCAGTACCTACCATCCCTTCCCTTCCTGGCAGCTTTTCTCTCTCCCTCCCAGTGAAAACCAGCAAAGTGACCATGTCCCCAGTCTTCTAAGACTAGTGAACCCAACAGGAATCTTGGAACCCAATTTTTTTTTTTTTTTTTACATCTTTATTGGAGTATAACTGCTTTACAATGGTGTGTTAGTTTCTGCTTTATAACAAAGTGAATCAGTTATACATATGTTCCCGTATCTCTTCCCTCTTGCGTCTCCCTCCCTCCCACCCTCCCTATCCCACCCCTCTAGGTGGTCACAAAGCACCGAGCTGATCTCCCTGTGCTATGTGGCTGCTTCCCACTAGTTATCTACCTTACGTTTGGTAGTGTATCTATGTCCATGCCATTCTCTCGCTTTGTCACAGCTTACCCTTCCCCCTCCCCATTTCCTCAAGTCCATTCTCTAGTAGGTCTGTGTCTTTATTCCTGTCTTACCCCTAGGTTCTTCATGACATTTTTTTTCTTAAATTCCATATATATGTGTTAGCATACGGTATTTGTCTTTCTCTTTCTGACTTACTTCACTCTGTATGACAGACTCTAGGTCAATCCACCTCATTACAAATAGCTCAATTTTGTTTCTTTTTATGGCTGAGTAATATTCCATTGTATATATGTGCCACATCTTCTTTATCCATTCATCCGATGATGGACACTTAGGTTGCTTCCATCTCCTGGCTATTGTAAATAGAGCTGCAGTGAACATTTTGGTACATGACTCTTTTTGAATTATGGTTTTCTCAGGGTATATGCCCAGTAGTGGGATTGCTGGGTCATATGGTAGTTCTATTTGTAGTTTTTTAAGGAACCTCCATACTGTTCTTCATAGTGGCTGTACCAATTCACATTCCCACCAGCAGTGAAAGAGTGTTCCCTTTTCTCCACACCCTCTCCAGCATTTATTGTTTCTAGATATTTTGATGATGGCCATTCTGACTGGTGTGAGATGATATGTCATTGTAGTTTTGATTAGCATTTCTCTAATGATTAATGATGTTGAGCATTCTTCCATGTGTTTGTTGGCAGTCTGTATATCTTCTTTGGAGAAATGTCTATTTAGGTATTTGCCCGTTTTTGGATTGGGTTGTTTGTTTTTTTGTTATTGAGCTGCATGAGCTGCTTGTAAATTTTGGAGATTAATCCTTTGTCAGTTGCTTCATTTGCAAATATTTTCTCCCATTCTGAGGGGAACCCAATTTTTTAAAGACCTGAGGGCTCACAATGAACCATGTAGCTTATAAGCCGCTCCTTGCTGCGTGCAACAGGATTACAGGTTTGCACATGAATCTCAGAACACTTCACTCACTCCCTCTTGCCTGTGCCATTCCAGTGACCAGAGCAACTGATTTATTTTAGCCTTGACCATTACTGTGAGAATGTTGTTCTCAAAGTCCCACGTCTATCATCTCATTACGTCTTCCACTTAAAAGAGGAAATTGTTATTGAAAGGGGGCCAAGGAGAAAGAGCATTTGAGTCATTGCAGGTTCTGGGAAATGTGTCTCAGACCCCAATGATCACAGTGTGCATAGCAGTGAACTTTGCCATGGGTCGTTTTGCCAATATGGACTTTTAAAGTCTCAGAACAGGTGATACCCTTCAACCTCACAAATTCACTTCTAAGAATTTGTCTTATGGAAATAATCAGGGATCTATACTTCCTGGGCATCCCCACTCTAGTTTACAGCAAGGATGTTCCTCACAGGAAAAAACTGAGAGACAACCCACTAAAAGGGATTGGGTAAATTAATTATGGTGCAACCATTTTGTTGGATTGCTAAGTAGCCATTAAGTAAAAAGACAAGTTACAAACCAGTATGTAAAGAGTGATTCCCAGGCTTGTAGTAACAAGATAGATAGAAGCTTAAACAGACAAAATGCTAACACTTTCCCCTGGGTGGTAGAACTATGTAAAGCTTTTAATTACTTCCATGTAACTTTCCATATTGCTGAAACATTTTAACTACAAATATACATTAACTTGCAATCCAAAAGGAAACAAATGTTATTATAAAAATAAAGAGAAAGCTTGTTAGACTTGGACTCCTCTTCTGTCAACTCCAGACGTGTGATCTTGTACAAGCCACCTGATAACTCTGCCCTGCCCCAGTTGCCTTATCTGTAAAATGGGAACAAAACATGGGCCCATCCATCAACATAGGGTTGTTGTTAAGCTCAAAGGAGAAAGTAAAGGCAAAGGGGTTTTATAAACATTAAAATATACACATATAACATATATATATGTAGTGTCTTTATCCTTATTATGAGATAGAGAACACTAACGTACCACAATGGTAGGATGAAGATGAATGAACCCCAACTATTTCTGCTACGTTATGGCATTATCCTATGAGAATCCCTGTAGTGTTACAGAATATTTTAATGCTATATAATGCCTGTCTCAGTGATAAGCTACAAATTTGTTTGGTATCCCAGACAAAAACAAAATCCTCTCTCTTTGAATGATGTGGGCTTTCACTCTTTTAATCACAAACCGATGCAGGCATTTTCTCTTCCACTGAGAAATGTGCATTAGAAAAGAATGTCAATGTTCTTTGCCTTCAATGGAATATTCAGTCAATAAGGTGAATGGGAATGATTCGAAATGCTGCAAGTTTTCTTTTTTGGAGTTGCCCGTGTTTCGAGGGTAATTTGGTTACAGTCTTAGAGCATAAATTGTAACCAAAATAGGACCATTGAAGACAATAAAGAAACTTCTATTATTAAAAAAAAAAACAAAAACTGAGAGGGAGAGACATTTGGGGAATGGAAATTAGGGCAGGTTTTGAAATATTTTCCAACCCATTTACTACCATCTGTTAGGACTCTGTGTTGCTAGGAATTTATTGTTTCCTATCCATGAAATCCTCTGACTATGGAAAACAAATTTGGTAAAAGATGATTAAACTTCCTTTCAAATGATAACGAAGTAAAGCAGGGATGTGGTATAGAAGGCTCGGAATCAGAGTCGTGGACATGGCTGTTAAGGAATATCCCTACTCCACATTTTTTTAAATATAGGGCCTTTTGAATTGTCCTAAAGCCTGCTCTACCATTTTGCTCCTTCACCTAGGAGGGACATTTAGCTGATTATATAACTTTTACGAAGATCAGACAACAGGAAATGAGTTCTGTGAAGTCGTTTGCATAGGGCAGCCTGCAAGGGCAGCTGACCCCTGAAGATTCCCTGAGATTCCTAAAACTGAAACCAGTTTAACATTTAGATCCATTTCTCAGATTGTGGAGTTTAAAAAACATCTGTAAACAGAATGAATCTGACTGTGTTGTGAAAATGGAAATCCAACAGTAAATGAGAACTGTTTTGCAGCAAAACTGTTTGGGTGTTAGAGATTAATGAGTGAATTTATAAAAACAACTTGTATTAGCACAGTGCTTTTATAGGCCCAAAGGGCCAGCTAAATTGAGCTGGAAATTCTCATATAGATCTCCAAGCTCTGCTCTTCTCTCCACTCATAATTCACCTGCTCTCAACCCTCTATTAGTCTCCCATCTCACCCAGAATCAGATTGAAAGTCTCTCTTGTGTCATGTAGGACTCTATATGAACTCACTCTACTCAAGACATACTTGGCTACCTTGCTGTTTCTTAAAGATGCAAGCTGGTTACCTCCCCAGGGCCTTTTTCCTGACTATTTCCTCTGGCTGGAAAACTCTTTTGACAGATGGCTAATCCTCTCAACTCGTTTTGGTTTTATCCTAAGAAAACTTTCCCCTACGACCTATTAAATGAAAATTCCCCATTTCCTTGAGAGTGAGTACCACATAACTTTGTATTTATTTATAGACCGTCTGCTCCACCTTCTAAAACGGAAGTCCCATGATGGTACAATTAGTTTTGCTCACCGTTGTATTCCCAGCACAAAGCGAAGTGCATGGGTAGGGCTGAGAGAGATTAGAGTCTTTATTGTTCAGCAAATATTCCCTCCCTCCCCTGCCTTTAGAATACTACTCTGCCATATTGATGTTTACTTGGATAAGCCCCTTGTTTTGACCTCATGGTGCATGAGGAATATTTTCCTTCCCCTTGACTTTGGTTCTGACCATGAGACTTGCTTTGGTTGATGGAATTTCAGTGAACATAAATAGGTGGAAGTTCCAACCATCCTTGCCTTCTGGACATGAGAAAAACATAATTCAGATAGTTGCTGAAACTAGGATGATGAGAAACATGAGGGGCCCACCTGAACCCAGCTTACAGCCTACATCAGGGCTTAGCCAAGTCCATCCAAAATCAGCTGGGCTCCAGCTGACAGAAACACACATGAGCAGGAAATAAACACATCACTCCAAGATGTTATTGTTTTTTACACAGCAAAAGCCAACTGATATAAGAAGTCCAAAATGCTTATTGAATGAATTAATAGTTACGATTTTAGTGTTTTAAAAAATTCTATTCTATGAATGTATAATGAAATATTTTACATCTTAAAAATTTATATGAAATCGCACAAAAACCCAAGGATGGAAGGTGTGATTTGGTGCTAGAAAATTTGTTACCCTGGGATAAATGTTTGACAACACACTCTTTTTTTCAATCAAGTTTATCTGGTTTAGGGGAAAGGTATAACAAAGAGTACTCTACTTCTGGTACTTCAATGGCAGCAGTTAAAGTAAATATCTGGAAGTTTTCATGTTTTCTTTTGAACAATGGATGGATGTGTGTGTGTGTGCGCGTGTGTGTTTTAGGGTAAAGAAGATAGTGGAATTCAGTGGGTTGGAGGGAAGAGAGAAATCTCCAAATTGAAAAACTACCTTTTAATACCATGGTGTACACCTAAGTTGAATTATACTACTATTAATTTTGATATGGATCGTGGTAGAGGTGCATATACTGATATATTTTGAATGCAGGTGACTACTTTTTATAAATACATTTTTTTCCTTTTAAGTAGATGCACAGCACTCAAATAATGCATACTACCTATCTTTCAATTAAGAACAGTTCCTGGGAATTCCCTGGTGGTCCAGTGTTCAGGACTCGGCATTTTCACTGCCTGGGCCAGGTTCAATCCCTGGTTAGGGAACTAAGATGCCACGAGTCGCGCAGTGTGGCAAAAACAAACAAAAAAACAGTTCCTTAGGGCTTCCCTGGTGGCGCAGTGGTTGAGAGTCCGCCTGCCGATGCAGGGGACGCGGGTTCGTGCCCCAGTCCGGGAAGATCCCACATGCCGCGGAGCGGCTGGGCCCGTGAGCCATGGCTGCTGAGCCTGCGCGTCCGGAGCCTGTGCTCCGCAACGGGAGTGGCCACAACAGTGAGAGGCCCACGTACTGCAAAAAAAAAAACAAAAAACAGTTCCTTAAATCAAAGAGAACACAATCTTTGCTTTTTTTTTTTTTGCGGTACGCGGGCCTCTCACTGTTGTGGCCTTTCCCGTTGCGGAGCACAGGCTCCAGATGCGCAGGCTCAGTGGCCATGACTCACGGGCCCAGCCGCTCTGCGGCATGTGGGATCTTCCCGGACCGGGGCACGAACCCGCGTCCCCTGCATCGGCAGGCGGACTCTCAACCACTGCGCCACCAGGGAAGCCCCAATCTTTGCATTTTTAAAGAATTTTCAGGAAATTTCCCTAAGAACATTTTACGTAGGTATTTTTAAAAACTGTCATATTATTCATTATTTTTTATGGACCATAAAAAGAAAAAGAGAAGCCAGAAACACTGCTGTTTTAAAGAATTTTGAACTCAAAATTGATCTATTGTCCCAGTGTCTCTGCAGTTTTACTGACAGTAAAATTCCTAGGGGAATTCAAATGTTGGTAAAGTTTGGGTCTGTAGGTTTTTCAGTTAATGACCTTTTGGAGGCACTTACAGATTGCAGGGTTTCACCAATTGTGAAATATGGCCAGCCATAAGATGACACCACCACCATTGCATCAACAGAAACAGGAATCAGACAGTGAACCAGAGAACGATGGACCATGGGTGCCAGTTTCTGAAAACCCATAAATCTTGGAGTGTCCCTAGAATGTATTCAGTTTCTGATGGAAGAATGAATGTGTATTTGCCAAATCTGCCTTCTGCTCTACTGAACATCCTTCATTAGAAGATACCACCAACGGAGAAAAAAATCCAAACTCGTTTGACTGTACTCATGAACATTTCTGCAAATGGAACATCATTTTGCCATTATGATAATCAGATAAATGTGTTTTGTTTGGTTCAGAAGGATTTAAGAATTTTTGACCTAATTATGGAATTTTCATTTTAAATCTGAAACATATGGGTATATATTCAGATATGACATAACATCCTCAAGTGTGCAAAAAGGAACATCCTGACAGATGTTCACAGTAGATTGGATATAGAAGAAATATCAGGTGTGTTTTAAGTTATGGCAGCAGCTAGTTTAACTTTATTGCCAAAGAAGGGAAGAGAGCTTAACTTCTGCCTTGCCTCTCCCAGTTCATTGCATTTCTCAAGTGCACTCTCCTCCAAAGATGTAGTTTTCCTGCCAAGGCTGACCTTTATGAGTAGACAGAATAGATTGGTTTCAGGACTCAATGTGTTTTTCTGGGATGCGTGGACATCTGTAGTGCCAGTAAAACAAACCAACAAATGCTCCTTACTCCAAAGCTAAGGATTAAAATCCTCCCAACCTTTTTTAGGGCTTTGGTTCTTGTTATGTAAAAACATTCCTCAAAAAGCAATTATTTAATGTCTTCTCTGACTTTCCACACTTAGTGTAACTGAAGAAGGTTGGTGATTAAATCATTGTTGTATGAAAGCATATAGCTCTATGAATGTTTACTGTGGCTGTGTAGGTCACGGCCAAACACTAAGAACCACCTTAATGTCTGGCAATGGGGCATCGATAAAATAAATCAGCTTACTTCTATGTGATAGCATAGCCAGTGAAAATAACATTAAAAAAGGTTTATTATATAACGAGAAAATATTCACCATGTGCGAAGTGAAAAAAGCAGTTTATAAAACACCGTAAAATATGATGTAATTATTTTATTTACCATTGCAAATAGGCAAAAAGATACATACCAAAAGGTTAATAGGGGTTATCTCTAGGTGATGGAGCTATGAATAATTTCAATGATCCTTTTACACATATATGTCCTAAATTTTCTACGAATGAAATGATATAAATCACAACACATGCCCATGGTGAGCACTTGATAAATGCTAGCCCAAATATTAAATTTTTTATAAATAAATAAATAGATTCATTATATTTTTAAAATTATTTATTTGCCTAGAGCCCAGTTTTTTTTTGTTTTGTTTTGTTTTGCGGTACGCGGGCCTCTCACTGTTGTGGCCTCTCCCGTTGCCGGAGCACAGGCTCCGGACGCGCAGGCCCAGCGGCCATGGCTCACGGGCCCAGCCGCTCCGCGGCATGTGGGATCTTCCCGGACTGGGGCACGAACCCGTGTCCCTTGCATCGGCAGGCGGACTCTCAATGACTGCGCCACCAGGGAAGCCCTAAAGGTTTTTTTAAGTTGCTTTTTCATCTTTTTTTTTTTTTTTGAGTATAGTTGATTTACAACGTTGTGTTAGTTTCAGGTGTACAGCAAAGGGAATCTGTTAAACATATACATGTACCCACTCTTTTTTTAGCTTCTTTTCCCATATAGGCCTTTACAGAGTATTGAGTAGAGTTCCCTGTGCTATACAGTAGGTCCTTATTAGTTATCTATTTTATACATAGTAGTGTATATATGTCAATACCAATCTCCTAAGTGGCTTTTTTTAATTGAAGAAAAAATGTAGAATAATTACATGTATCTGGTTCCAGAAACTACCTTCAGATGCTTTAAAAAAAAAAAAGGGAATATATAATTTACAAGTTGAAACAGTTTGTTCTTTCTTTTTGTTATTTTTTTTCACTGAAATTTCTCTTACTGCCTTGTGAAATGATAGTTAATTTAACTTAACTGACCTTAATAAGAATTCAAGTCAGGTGTATAAAATGCACATAATTTTTATACTCGAAATTATCAAATCTTCTTACAAACAGACCTATATTTCAAAGTAAACGCAAAAAATTTGAAACAAAGTTGAAGTTTTATTCCAGAAGCTAATTCAGAAAACATTACTTCCTTACAAGGCTGTTAAAAAACTGATCACCATTTCTCAGCCTAGAAAGAACAGAATTTGTGTATTGTGTGAATGTGTTTTTGTATCTATCTTTGCTTTGCTAAGAAACTCATTATAATTCATTGTAGAAAGTTTGGACGTTATTTTTCAAAGAGAAGAGGAATACAAACGTCAAGAAAAATTGGGAACATTGAGAAAAAGCATTAGGGGAAAAAAATGGAAATTTTATAAAAAGCTTAAGCATATTCAACAGTTATTATGCAATGGCTTCAGACAGAAACTCATTTTGCTTTACTTGAAGCCCTCAACTCTTGTGCAGAAATTGGCTTGCTTGTAAAACGTTCATGTTCGTTTTGTTTAGAGATTGGAAAAGAACCTTCAGGAAAATATTTTGTTTATTAGTTCAGAGAGGGGAAAACGTCCTTGGGGGAAAACATGATTTCATGAGATTATTCTTCTACCTACCCCTGCAGCCTCTGCTATTCCTAGTTGTCAGCTTCTCAAAAACTCTGTTAAGGTACTTGAACAATGGTTGCACAGAGTAAGCATTTACTATGATGGCATCACCCCAGAGGAGCACAGTGGTCTCACTATTTGCCTGTTTTATCCACTGATGAAAAAGCAGTACAAGAGAAAGAAAAGGGAATTATTTTTTAAAAGTACACTAAGCGTGTGTTTTAAAAATGGCCACAAATTCTTTGACACTCTTCCCATTGAGAGGTGGGAGACCAATGGCCCCCTCTCTGCCCAGTGAATCTGGGCTGGCCTCAGGGACCCATTTGTAACCCACAGAATGTGGCAGAAGTGACATTGTGTGGCTTCCACGATGAGCTCAGAAGAGGTCGTGCAATGTCCATCTTGTTGGTCAGAACATTTGCTCTTAGAACCCTGAGCCACCATGTAAGAAGCCCAGCTACTCTAAGGCCACCATGCTGTGAGGAAGTCCATGCCACACGATGTGGTTCTACCAGTGGTCCCACCTGAGCCCAGCCTTGAAGTCATCCCAACACAAGTGAACCGATAGGGGAGTGAAGATGATTCGCCACCCCACAGCCTAGATGATTCCAGCCTGTTTGAGTAACCCCAGCATTCAAGTCTTCCCAGCTAAAGTCCCAGAGAGCAAAAAGCAAAAAGAATCCATCCTTGCTGTACCATTTTAAATTCCTGTCCGACAGAATCTGTGAGCATAATAAAACTGATTTTTTCAATCACTAAACATGTTTTTTAAAAATTTTTATACATCAGGGGGCGACTGGTACATCACATAATCCGGATTTTTGAGGAACTGGAATGAATTTTTGAGGAGATATGTTAGATATGTTACTCTGAAACTCCATTTCATTTCTGAGGTGGAAACACAGATTACATATACTTGGTGTTCTAATAAAATATAAGGGTATGAAGTGCCTTTAGCTTTCAGTATAATGAAATCATGGGGTATCTTTATTCCAAGTCTTTACTTGGAATGCTTCAAACTGGACAAAACAATTGCTTCCACAGACACGCCTGTAAGGAAATGACATTTTGTTTTCTGTTGGACTCTAGCCCAGTTTTGGCCATTTCTGGTGTCAGTTTACCAATAAATGCTCATCTGCATGCTCTGGCCTGACTAGTGACATATGCTGATGACATCATTGAGCAAACACATCATCCAGGCAGTTTCAGGGACGGTTCAGCTACACCAGTGTCTTGCTGGGCTACAGACAGGCTCATCATTCAATGCTTGTGGGTTTTGTTTCATAACAAGCTTTTGTTATAAATTTTGATACAAAGAAGTCTAATTTTTAAATCTGCAAAATAGAAACAAATGTGCAAGAAAAAAAAACCACTTTAGGCTTAAGTATCTTTAATCCTGGTAATTCTCTCTTACTGTAATAACAGTTCAAAGCAATAAGATGACCTATCTATTTTTTACCTAATTATCTCTGGAAAGAAAATGTCATTCCATTTATGACACTCGAGGCCCCTTGTTTAGCTCTTGTATTCATTTGCTATTTCAAAATTCAAAAAGATTCCTATTCATCTTTATAAACGTAGAACCCAAATCATCTGCTTTTGAGGAGTTTTCTGAATTATCATTATTTAATGTTTATATACTAATTTAAAATAGATAAAACGTTTATAAGTTTCCAGAATCCTCAGGTAATTTGTATTTGTCCTGCACTTTGATTACCTGTTTATGATGCCAATTATAAATGATGAAATATTTCACACATACTTATGAGACTCTGTTAGGGGCAAATTGTGGTACTGGGTCTACCCCATAAACATGAAGATGGTAAGTCTGGAGTCAGAATAGATGTTCTACCAGAATAAACTCAAATGGGGGAAACGGGGGTCAGAATTCATCACAAAACATGATTTCTAAAACATTTGTTTTCCCACTGTTATGGATTGAATTGTGTCCCCCTAAAATTCATATATTGAAGACCTTACCCCCAGTCCCTCAGAATGTGACATTTGGAAATAGAGTGCTGGCAGATGTAATTAGTTGAGATGGGGTCATCCTGGAGCTGGGTGGGCCCTAATCCAACATGACGGCATACTTACAAAAAGGGGAAATGTGGACACAGACATGAACACAAGGAAAACACCACTGAAGATGAAGGTAAAGCTCAAGGTCATGCCACTACAAGCCAAGGGATGCCAAAGATTTCCAACAAACCACCAGAAGCTGGCAGAGAGGCACAACAGCCTTCAGGAACCCACCCTTCCGACACCTTGACTGCGGACTTCTGGCATTCAGAACTATGACACAATAAATGTCTGTTGTTTAAGCCACTCAATTTGTGGTACTTTGTTAGAGCAGCCCTAGGAAATGAATATACCCATAATTAGCTGGATTTTGATTTAACATGACAGTTTTTAATGCTCTTTATTTTTTTCTTACATGATAGTTTACAGGAGTGTAGATAATTACAGAGTGGATTCACGATCTGTCTGGACAAAGTCTGAATTCATTCAGACAACTCCCTTGCCTCAGTTTATATCCATATGGACTTAAGCCTCTATTGAGCATATTCAAATCCACTGAAGGAACCCAGTCACCGTAATGCTGGCGGGAGCACTGATTGCCGTGATTCCTCGCTAAGACAGACTGCGTTGGCTCCAGTCCCTTTATCCATATGCTTCGTCGGGGTCCCATGTTCTTGCACCTCCCTCTGCGTTGTTTCAGGCTTTGGTTGTTGAGGTAATGCCGTGTGTTTTCATGCCCCATCATTCACACATCGTCCCTACAGAGATCCCAAAAGCCTGCCCAGATCTAAAGGCACTTAAATGGAAGCTTGCAGCCCTGAGAGACCTGGTGCCCGTGGTCACGTGCTCACTAATAGGGAAGTTGAGCCAGAGGTCACCACCAGCGCCCTGAGAAAACTTCAGAACACACAGTTATTGTGGGTGATTTGCCACGTTCTTGTACCCCTTCCCGAAGATGACCTCTGGTTCTCCAAAGCCCTCCCAGGGTGATGTGACTACACAGAAGTCCACTCCATTCAGAGAACCTGCCTCAGTCCTGGGGTGGGAGGAAAGTCTAGGAATTATTTGATCAAGTAATTCCCATGAAGGTGTGATGCCTGGGAGAATCAGGACTCCAAATGGCAGGAAGATGAGCTTCAACTCCAATGATCTACAACCAAGAGGAAGTGAGAGAGACCTTCCCCAGCCACAGAGCTCTAAGAGTCAAGAGCATGTGAGGTTTTTCACATTTCATTTCTGTACCACTGCCAACCCCTCCCTTTGATACTGAATGGATAAGCTGATGTGTCATAAGACAATGATGGAGAAGTAGGTTTTCCATCCCAGACCTTGACAGAGGAAGTAGCACCTTTAAAGACCTGGCACTCTTAATTGTATTGCTCAGAAACACTGTGACAGACAGATAAGCTGGTGGACAGATAGAGGGAGAGGTATAAAGAAAGGGAGCAAGATTGATGCATCCTGACAGCAGGATGCATGGAAAGGTTCATTCTAGATGGGGACAGAGAGACAAAGCCAGATAAATAGAGCTGCTACCTAATTACCTGCTTTTTTTTTTTAACATCTTTATTGGAGTATAATTGCTTTACAGTGTTGTGTTAGTTTCTGCTGTATAACAAAGTGAATCAGCTATACATATACATATATCCCCTTCCTCTTGTGCCTCCCTCCCACCCTCCCTATCCCACCCCTCTAGGTGGTCACAAAGCACTGAGCTGATCTCCCTGTCCTGCTGGGGTTTTTAATGCATCTTTTTTACTGAAGTATAGTTAACTTGCAATGTTGTGTTAGTTTCAAATGTACAGCAAAGTGATTCAGTTATACAGATATATATATATATATATATACACACACATATAGATAGATAGACAGGTAGATTCTTTTCCATTATAGGTTATTACAAGATATCGAGCATCTGTGCTATACAGTAGGTCCTTGGGGGTTTTTCCTCCCATATTCTACTGCCTTTATTTTTTAAATGGAAATTTTTTGTTTTGTTTTGTTTTTATTTTTGGCTGTGTTGAGTCTTTGTTGCTGTGTGCAGGCTTTCTCTAGTTGCGGAGAGTGTGGGCTACTCTTCTTTGCGGTGCGCGGGCTTCTCGTTGTAGTGGCTTCTCTTGTTGCGGAGCACGGCCTCTAAGCGCACAGGCTTCAGTAGTTGTGGCACATGGGCTCAGTAGTTGTGGCTCGTGGGTTCTAGAGCGTAGGCTCAGTAGTTGTGGCGCACGGGCTTAGTTGCTCCGTGGCATGTGGGATCTTCCCAGGCTAGGGGTCAAACCCGTGTCCCCTGCATTGGCAGGCGGATTCTTAACCACTGAGCCACCCTCTACTGCCTTTTTTAACCAGCTACCAGAATTGTACCATTATGCTCAGCACAGAAAGATACTTAAATGATCTCCATATTCATTCTATGACATTCTTCCAAGAAAGTTTAATTAAGTTAATGTTTGTTTGTGCCAAGTGCTGTGAAGCACTGCGGATATTAAGATGTGTCAGCTATGAAGATCCAAAAGAGATGCCCCACCTCGCTAAAGAAAGCGCCTATGGACCTACAGATTGTTCTGGTGTGAGCAGTGGAAGCTGTAGCCTGGAAAATACAGCTGGGATGCTCTGTTCTGTGTATTGGGTGTATGGCCACCAGTGAAACGGCTGGGTAGGCATCAGGTCTTTGAAAACAATATATATACATATTTAAGTCTCATTAAAATAGATGATACCTGTAAAGTGTTTAAAGTGCCTGGCACTGAAATAAGCCTTTGTGATATTAGGATAGTAGTAAGACAGCATCAGCACCACAAGAGGCCATCCTTCATTCACTCACTCATTCAGTCACTTACTTATATATGTCTTGAGTGTCCACTGAATGCCAGGTTCTGATCTGGAGGTGCAGCAATGAACAAAACCATCATGAGGTTTAGCTTGTAGCAGGGGAGAATTTTCAAGAACTCCTGTTAATTCGAAAAGGACTTGAGAGGAGAAAATCATGAAAGAAATGGGTTCAAAACCCAGTGGGTTCGGGCTTCCCTGGTGGCGCAGTGGTTAAGGGTCCGCCTGCCGATGCAGGGGACGCGGGTTCGTGCCCCGGTCCGGGAAGATCCCACATGCCGCGGAGCGGCTGGGCCCGTGAGCCATGGCCGCTGAGCCTGCGCGTCCGGAGCCTGTGCTCCGCGACGGGAGAGGCCACAACAGTGAGAGGCCCGCGTGCCGCAAAAAACAAAAAAAGGAAAAAAAATGCCTTCACAAATGCTTTTATTTATTATGGTTCAATAAAGTTTATCTTCATCAAATTCCAGAAACTATTGTCTCCTTAGAATTTTTACGTTTCACCACCAGCTTTTTGCCTGATTATCTTCAGGGACAATAGACTTCTCCCGTGGGGCAAAGTTTTCTGAACAGGGTCCTAGAGAAGATGTCTGCTCCACCCTCCCTTTCATCCTTTTTAAACAAATAGTCCCATTAGCCACGTCAGCATTTAGCTGCAGACTAGTGAGAATCCTCTCCTGTGGTTGGTGATTTGCCTCTTCCCACAGATGCTCATTTTCCTGTCCAGGCGGTAGAAGATGGTTTTAAAGCTGGGGGGGTGGGTCTCTGTCACTGACATGAACACCCCACAGAGACCGTCTGCCTCCCGCCAGATGCCCTGACATGAATGCCATCTTTCTTCTCTCCAACTTCTGGCTCTAGAGCTGGTAAAGGGCCCCAGCCCCTTCTCAGATGCGGGGAGGTGGGACAAGCAAGTGACCCTCCTCTGCCCGCCACCACCTGAGAGTGGATCACTCTTCCTTTGTGCTTAGTGGAAGTTACAGGGTTGAACAACAGGCACAAGAACATTCGGTGCTCTTGGGTTGGATTAGGAGAAACCAGTCTGTGCGTTAACACAGATGCTCTCACAATGCTTCTCTCCTCTCTCTTTTGTGGAGAGATGGTGCAGATCTACACGGCCATCTTCAGGCTCGGGCCACAGCTCTTCTGAGCCCTGAAGAGTTTTCCCCAAAAGGAGACTGTTCTGTAGAGCCAGTGCCGCTTCCTGCCAGTGCCGTGTGAAATCCAGCATTGTGAGAGTACAAGAAAACACCTGGATTCTGACAAATAGGCTCACTCAGGAGGCTTAAGAGAAAATAGGCAAGCTGATCATTGTAAAAACCTTGGATTTGCCAGAGTTCTTTGAAACAGTTATGCTACCGTATCTAAGAATGGCCCATTGCTAGTTGAGACCGCTGAGGCAGAGGTTAAGTTAACCCAAGTGCCAGTACCTTTCCCAAGCTGTCAATCATTCTCTCTCAGAGAAGACAAAAGGAAAATGAGAGCACGAGAGAGAGAGGAATTAGCCTGGATGCCAGCTAGTTAATTGTCAACTATCTCTTGCCAAGGTAAATCACTCCTTAGTATAAGAAATTTTAAAACTTTCACTGCTTTGAACCATTTTTGCCATTAATTCCGTGATGGTAAATCCTTTCTCTTCAGAGGCGTCTTGATCATCACAGGAAAGCCGGATCATCCCAGCCAAGTCATGATGTCTCTGCATTTTCAGTTTATAAATTGGTTCAGGAAAAAGACAGGGCACATTGGTTGGAATTGCCAGTTTGTTCAGGCTTTTCTTACTTATGGAGGGTACTAAATTGACTGTGCTTTAAGTGAACAAAGGAGAGCAATGGATAATTCAGTAACTTTAAATTAAAAGAAGCTTTATTGGAAAATAGGCAGTAATCACAGCAGATTTTAGTCTCCTGTTAAGCCACAGATGGAGGTCCTGTTAGTGCCTGGATGTCAAGGCAAATCCAGAAGCTAGTCTGTGAAAGGAAGGAGCCCCTTACCTGGATGGGCTTGACTTCTGAGCTGCCAGGATGTAGAGCATTGAGCCCACGAAAGAGAAGAATTTTCAAGAGAAGAAGTGAGTTGGGAGGACAGAGAACGCCACTGTTGCCTCGAGGACCCAAGAATGACAAGTATTATGTAAAGAAAACTCACTGTTTTTTTTTTTTTTTTTTCCGGTACACTCAGAATAATCCTGTACTCCCAAAATGTGACTTTTTCCACAATAAGAAATTCACCAGTTCTTGGTAGACACCAGCTGGGTGTCCTCATTCAATTGAATTGAATTCTGATACCACCTGGGGTTAGCACAGACCCCACAGGGTAAGGGCTGAGTCCCACAAGACTCAGCTATCCATCACCAACTGTTTTTTTTTTTTTTAATTTTATTGGGGTATAGCTGATTTACAATGTTGTGTTAGTTTCAGGTGTACAGCAAAGTGATTGAGTTGTACATATATACATATATTCCTTCTTTTTCAGATTCTTTTCTCACATAGGTTATCACAGAATATTGAGTAGAGTTTCCTGTGCTATACAGTAGGTCCTTGTTGGTTATCTATCTTACATATAGTAGTGTGTGTATGTTAATCCCAAGCTCCTAATTTATCCCTCCACCCCACCCTCCATGTTTTCTCTTTAGTAACCATGTTAGTTTTTGATGTCTGTGAATCTGTTTCTGTTTTGTAAATATGTTCATTTGTATCATTTTTAAAACTTAGATTCCACGTGTAAGTGACATCATATGATATTTGTCTTTGTCTGACTTACTTCACTCAGTATGATAATCTCCAGGTCCATCCACATTGCTGCAAAGGGCATGATTTCATTCTTTCTGTGGCTGAGTAATATTCCATTGTACACATGTACCACATCTTCTTTATCCATTCCTCTGTCAATGGACATTTAGGTTGCTTCCATCTCTTGCTATTGTTTTTTAGTTTAAATTAAGAAAAGAAGTAGCTGATTGGTTCAGCTTATTGTGAAAAGTTGGGCCAACAATAGTTCTTGAAACACTAGTATTTGTGCCTGGGTGAGCGCCAAAGCAGTTCAAGAAAGAGAGAGATTGATGATGGAGTGAAAGGAGTTATATTCCTTGTCAAGGAGGAAAGACTTGAGGGGACCGTGAGATATATTTTTAAATCTTTCATTTTTTTTTGAAACTATAATCGCATGACAGAAAACTTCAAAGTTCAGGAAAAAAGTCACTTCAACAGTCTTTCCCTACTCTCATTGCAGTTTTATTCATAATAGCAAAAGATGAAAAGGGTCCCAGTGTCCATCCATAGGAAAAAGAATCAACAAATTAATTAGTCTTTATACACAACGGTACACTGACTCCTTCGCACTAAAAAGGAATGAGCTGTTGATACAGGCGACATCAGGATTTATCTCAGATAGGTCATGCTGAGTGGAAGAAACCAGATAAAAAGAGTCCATTTATGCAAAGTTCAAGAATAGGCAAAACTAATTGATGAGGAATCAAAATAATGGCTGCCGCTGGCCAAAGACAGCTTGTTGGCTGGAAAAGGGCACAGAGGAATTTTCTAGGGCTAATGCTCTATATCTGGGCCATCGGGCACATAACGTGTACATATTTGTCAAAACTCATACAACTAGGAGCTGGGCTTTAACTATACTGCAAAAAAAGTTTTAAAATTCACTTCCCTAAAACTGTGTTACCCAGTCTTTTTAGTGTTCCATACATATATGTTTATATATATATGTAAATTCCAGCCTGTGGTGTGGACCTCAGAGCGAAAGACAGGATCTCACTGTCAGGGTCTCTGGATCAAGATGAGCCCCTCATGACTGACTCCGAGTTTTTGCACAAGGATGGTGGCATAATTATAGATGGAGAGAAATATTCACGTTTGCCTGACTGTACCAAGCTCCTGAATAAAGTGGCGAGAGAAATGGGGTCAATGATCCAGTAGGTTTATTGTTTGTTAATAAGTTGCGACCACTCTTAATAAGAATGACTCCAACTGTATCCTTTTTGATCCAGGAATAAAGTGTGTCAACTATACTTGTGAGTCAATAACATTAATCTCTGGAAAATAATGACTGTTGGCTAACAGTTTATTTACTTATTACTCTGAGCCAAGGGCTTGCTGTGTATTAATCATTTAATCCTCAAGACAGACGCTATAAGGCAGACGCTACTAATACTCTCTTTTTTTCAGAGCACAGAAAGGTTAAACAACTTGCCTGAGGTCACACAGCTAAACCAGAGGAGAAGCCAGATCAAGGATTAATTGGAATGAGAACCAGGCAATGAGAAGGGAGTTTGGAGGGGGAGTAGACAGATGGAAAAGAAAGGATTAAAGAGGGGGGTGGTAATTCAAAGGGACATTGGTTATTATTAAGTGAACCCTCATTTATGGGTAATGAAACGGTCCCAGAAAGGTTATGTGACTTCCCGAAGTCACCCATCTAATTAGGGGCAGAGCTGGGACAAGAAGCCACATTTTTAAAATCCCAGCTCAGGGCTTTTCCACTACATCAAAAAAAAAAAAAAAAAAATTAATTGAATGTTTTTCACATCATGTCCAATTTTGAAATCTTTCCCCAAGGGGATTCTTGGTTAGATATTCATAGTATTATAAAATCCAGGTATTGGAAATGGCCTGGAGAGGTCCTATGGCCCTCGGCCCCAAGTTTAAGCAGCATTGCACTTAAACCATCCGATCCAGAGGAGAATCTTTCCCAGTTTTTAAAGCCTTCCAGATGTTTCTCAACTGGATTTCTTCATTTATTTACCAGAGCAGAAGAGCAGAATTTGGAAAATAGCCTGATATGCATAAGCCATTAATGGCCTCCCAGGAGATAGAGAAGCCCAAACTCTGAACGTCTAAAGCATTTTAATTCAGGATACAGTGCGCTGAAGCCCTAGGGATTATTTTAATCAGAGATGACTCTATGAATATGAATTATTTTTCATGCTGGGCTTTTTTACTGAGAAGAAAATTTAACACAAGATTTGACATGGGAACAAGTAGCAGAATTTAGGGAAATGTAAAAGGGTACGGGGATGAAGGTGAACAAATATTTCCACCTTGCCCTCCAAAAATATCAATAAGCATTTCATGGCTTCCCCTTTTCTTTTCTTTCCTTGCCAGCCTCACTAGAAAAATGCCCAGTCCACAAGCTGATGCCCTTTTAGAGTCCCTGCAAATTAAGTCCCAGATGAGTGATAACTCCCAACTCTCTGACTGGGTTCCCTTCCACAGCTGTGTTTGCAGTGATGCAAAGATGTTTGTTGAAGTTGGGACACTGAGAGGCTAGTAAGTGAAGGGGCAGTTGCCATGCATCGTCCGGAAACCAGCTGGATCCTTGCTCACAGCACAGTTAACACATCCTACCAAGAACCACCTGACCTCCTGTGCAGGGACTCGGTGTAGGATTAAAAAGTCTTGACAAATAAAAGCAGCTTGTATGCCACTATGTGGAGTGATATATTGCTGCTGGAGGGTGGCCCAAATAGGCCATGGCACATTAAGCCGGATGACCGATCTGCTTTGAATAGAAATGTTCCAACCACTTGTATCTGCTTCAGCAAGGAACCATCTTCTTTGAGTTGGGACGGATGTTTAAGCCTAGAAAAGATATGCATGGAATTCTGAGGAAAGTTCCTTCTAGCAATAACGTAGTGATGGACCTCTCCCGTATTCGCTGTGGATTCATCTCTGGTTGCCTGTTCCCAAGCTCAGATGGCTTGCCTGTGGTACAGGGTGGGCAGGGAGCATTTCCAAGGACCAGCACGCTAGGTAATTCCCAGTTGTGAGGGTGATGAGCTCGTTTCCTCTGCCAACTGTCCCCTTGTGCAGACTGAGGAGATGGCCAGGAGAACATTCAAGGGCAGCCCTCGGTTCTCACAAGGGCTCAGACGAACTCATGTCTGAGTCTGACCTCTCGCCTCAGATCTAGCCAAGCTGACAGATTCCCTCGGCTGGCCTTTTATTTGCTCAGTTCCCTCATTTCTGGGAATAATCTTCGGGTTGCTTTTCAGATGGAGACTACAGGAGACCCCTAGCATTGGCTCCATTTCTGATATTCTGTCTCCAAAGGCTGAGATCAAAGGAAAATTTGAAAGTATTGATACTTATTAAAAACCTGGCATGGATTTCTGCTTCTAAGATGGAGACATTTGGGGGCAGACTAATCCTTCCACTACGAACAACCAGGTAGCCCAGATGAAATCCCCAAATCACCTGTTTTAAAAGCACCCAAGAGCTGTTTAAGCCATGCCAAGTAGAGGGGCTAAGATTCGGGGGAGGGGACCAGCAGCTTTTATCCTGGGGCATCATGGATTCTGGGCGAAGGCGCGGCTCGGCATATGAGCTGTACCTTGGAAGAGCTACAGAACTAAACAGCCTCCAACACAGGATCGATTCCTCCTGAAGACAGTTGCTGAATTCTGAAACTGCACAGGGGAGGAGAAGTTAAGCTGAAAACATCTGAAAAGCTGAGCGGAGCATTCTGTGGTCTGGAGATGCTGCAGAGGCAAAGGTTAGAATTCAGTGCTCACCAGAGGTGGTCCTAGGACACACCAGGTTCTCAGTGGAAGCCTGGAGGGTACGTCATGGGAAGAGGAGCAGACCAGAGGAGACTTAAAATCAGAGGTGAAATAGAAAGCTTTTCCCTTCAAGAGGTGGGAAGAAATAAGGATGCGTGCTCTCACCACTTCTACCCAACATTGTTCTGGAACTCCAGGCCAATGCAATAATGCAAGAAAACATGTGAAAGACAGAATAATTGGAAGGAAGGAATAAAACTGTCATTATACATAGATGAATTGATTTTATACGGGCAGTCCAGAAGAATCTACAAATAGCTTACACTTAATAAATCTATTTAATATGGTCTCTGGGTTTAAGGTCAGTATAAAAAAATCATCTCTATTTCTAGAGATCTGCAACAAAGAGAAAATGAAGTCTTACAGTTATATCCTTTGTAATAGCATTAAGAAACATTAAATACCTAGGAATAAATCTTTTAAAAAATATGTGAGACTTGTATACTGAGACTACAAAGCACTTTTCAAGAGAAATAAAAGACCTAATACGTGGAGGGAGATCTGACTTTCGTAAATTGGAAGACTCACATTGTAAAAAGGGCGAGTCTCCCTAAAGTCATCTATAGTTCGTGTGATGACAGGAGACTGCATGTGTGTGTATTTGTAAATTGATTAGCCGATTTTAAAATTTACATGAAAATGCAAAGGGCCAACAATAGCCAAGGAAATTTTGGGAAGAAGATGGAGGTCAGGGGAGGCTTTTGAGCTCAGTCTTGCGGGGGCGGTGATAAGTGGAATTTTGTTAGTGACTGGAACCATAACTACTTTGTTGCGTTAATCCTAACACCTATCACAGTACTTGCCAGATACATAGCAAGTACTCGATAAAGATTTGTTAAGTGTACGTATGAATGGAGGATGGATTGATGGATGGATGGATGAAGGATGGATGAGTGCTTGAGATAAAAGCATTGCCGGTTAAAAGGATAGAAGCAGAGGTAAAGAAACATGAAATAATATTACAGTGAGTAGTCAAATATGTCTTAATCTTGTGTGTGGGATATCAGGAAAGGAGGCTGAAAGTTAAGAAAGAAGCATATTGTATCTGAATACTAGGCTTATAAGGTCTGGACCTTATTCTTTATGCATCAAACATTTTAGAAGAATGTAAAATGGTTGAAAAGTTGGAAGATAAATTGGACCAGTGACAGGGGAGCCTGTGAAGCCTACCCCATCACTTCACTGAAATACATCCTCTTTGCTTTTGGTGTCGAGCACTGGTAATAAAATTGGAATTCTCTGCTAAGGTCATTACTCATATACTTAATATAGAAGCATTCCCGAATGCTTACATTGATAGGCACTCAATTAAAAAATCTAAGCGCTTTCCATAAGAGCCTTGAGTACCCCCAAAGCAAAGCACTGTGCTATTAAGAATGTAATGGGGGGCTTCCCTGGTGGCGCAGTGGTTGGGAGTCTGCCTGCCGATGCAGGGGACACGGGTTCGTGCCCCAGTCTGGGAAGATCCCACATGCCGCGGAGCAGCTGGGCCCGTGAGCCATGGCCGCTGAGCCTGCGCGTCCGGAGCCTGTGCTCCGCAACGGGAGAGGCCACAACAGTGAGAGGCCCACGTACCACAAAAAAAAAAAAAAAAAAAAGAAATGTAATGGGATTTTGTTTCAGCTTTGCCTTTTCAAAAACCATTATGACAACAACCACAACTTCTCTGCAGATCCTTACATTTGGCCCTGGTGATTTTTCTTGGTTAGGAACAGAGGTCAATGAACTCTGCTGGTCTACATCTGTTAGGGTGGGGTTCAGCTGTATGTACAGAAACTCAAAGTAACAATGTTTAAATACTTAAAAATTTACCCACACATCTAAGAAGTCTGAAGTAAAGTGGTCCATGATGGTCATGGTAGTTTCATGTTATTGTCTCCTGTTAAGCAGCTCTTCCAGAAGTTCTACTCACATCTCATGGACAGAATGAGGTTGCCTAGTTGTAATGGAAGCTGGGAATCAGGTGCATTGATGCTCCAAATAAAAATAGGGCTTGGTTAATAAGGAAGAATATTGGTGAATATTGGATAGGCAACCAGCATCATTGCTACATGATCCATTCTTCCATTCTAAGAAAGAGCAATCTTACAGAAAGTGGGAACTTGGAGAATTTCTTTTCTGACAATTTTTGTTGTTGTTGCTTTGTAATCCCCTTTCTCTCCTAAGAAGTGTTGTCCCAGGAATGTCCTTGTTTCTTGAGCTGGTTGAAAATGTGGCTTGTAAGTCTGGGCAGAACAAAACAATTATACTGCAGAAGAATAAGAAGAAAAAAACAGGTGGGGGTAGGGAGCAATGCAGGGAGGACCAGCCATCCTAGTGGATAAGGAGCCATGTGAAAGGGGCATAGGGAAAGGAGAGGTGGTCTGCCAACTGCTGCTCAGAGGAGAGAAGTCACAAATGAAATCTGAACTGGAGGATGAAAACCCTCATCTGCACCAAGAGGAAACAACTCTTCCTGTTCATGCAACTGGCTTCTTTTTGGTTTTGTTTCATGGTAATGACTGATACACAGTGGATATATGGGTTTCCAGGCTAACCAACAAAAACTAAACTGAAAATTGTATTGAGGAAGAATTTTCTCAGACGAATATTGAAACACATCATAGTTTGATTACTTGGAGCAGTGTGGGACTGGTTTAAACAAACAAACCGATCAGTGGCCCAGAAGAGACTGCAGTGAAACAGAATTTAGTGTATGCGTGAAATGAGCATATGAAAAGTGAAACTCAAATGTCAATCTCTTAGGGAAGCCTCCTGCTACCCCCAGTCAAAGTTAGGTTCCCCCATTATTCTCTGCCTACCTTATTCTTTGTTTTCACAGCCCAAATGACAATTCACAAATATATATTTATTTACTTAATAACTATCTCCCCAATCAGGCTGTAAGCTCATGAAAGAAAAATTGTCTTTTTTTAATTTTTTTAAACTTTTATACTTTGGTTACCATGTGATCAAAGCCTAGTATAGCGCTTTGCACATAGTAGGCATTTAATAAACTCTTGTAAAATAATTGAGTTTATGAATTATTTAACAGTAAAATTATATGTTTGAAAAAACTTAGATTTCTCACCTTCCATCACACACGACACATCAAAATAATTTTTAGGTGCATTATATGCATTAAAAATTACAGAATAAATATTTTTAAATGAAGCCATGGAAAATAACAAAATATGGGCAAGACTATTAAAAATACAAAGTGAATGGAAGCAATGGCAAAGGCAAATAAATATATTTGACTCTCCAAAGCATTAAATGTGGGTATGTGAAATGACTTCGTAAAGAAAATTCAAATGCCAATAGCAAATTGGGAGAAATATTCATAACAAATATGATAGGAAAACTTAGTATCTTTAATACCATGTTAAAATTATTTTTAAATCAATAAGAAAAGAACTAATACTCCTGATATAAAATGAGTAAAGTACATGAATATACAGTTCACAAAAGAAATAGAAATGACTAAAAATTATGACAATATAGCATCCCAATTAACTTTGCCTTTTTAAAATCAAATTGGAAAATATTTAAATAACTATAATACTCAGTACTCTTGAGCTTGTGTCTTGGAAGAATAATTAGCAGAGCTTTTCTGGAAAGAAATTAAAAGCATATATAAAGAGCCTGCATAACATTTTTACCACTGGACTCAGAAATGTGACATTTAAAGAACTCTACTAAGTATATAATATTTTCACACATCATAAAATTGAAGGGTGCAAAAAACCCCAATAACCACAAAACCCCAACACCTCTTTTATTTTTCTATGACTAAATATCTATCTCCTATACCTCCTGAAATCAGATAATGTGATCCACTTAATTTCAGTTAAAATCTGTCACTTCTGTTTTTCGGGCTTTTTGAATTTAAACTTATTAATCCTAGAGTCTCCCCTGCCCCATTCCCCCAGCACATTTCAGATCTCGGAAGGGGAGAGGAGAGGTGAGATGCAGCAGGACTTTGGGGGAAGGGAAGGGGTACCCCTCTCCCCAGGCAACCTCCTGCTTCGTCCTTCACCCCATTGGTCTCTGTTAGTCAGCATCTTCCCAGTTGACTTGGGCTGAAATGTTCTGACCAGTGGTGTCTTCCAACAGCCCTCTCCCTTCAGAGCGGCATCCGCTGAGCTGGTACAGCGCCCTCTCCTGGTCCTGATATTGACAAAAAAGGAAGGAGTGTTGGATACCTTGAAGGATTAAAAAAAACCTTGTTAATATTTTACCCCATGTTATAATATAGCAGTGCACAGGGAAACTTACGTACAAGGATAGTCATTGCATTGTTATTTTAAATTAGTAAGAAATTGGAAAAAATAAGCCAGTAAAACAGGGAATGGTTTAAAAATTAGGGTATACCATATGATAGACTATTCTTTAAAGCTATAAAAAGTGATGCCATGGGGCTTCCCTGGTGGCGCAGTGGTTGAGAGTCCGCGTGCCGATGCAGGGGACACGGGTTTGTGCCCCGGTCCGGGAGAATCCCACATGTGGAGCGGCTGGGCCGCTGAGCCTGCGCGTCCAGAGTCTGCGCGTCCGGAGCCTGTGCTCCGCAATGGGAGAGGCCACAACAGTGAGAGGCTCGCATAACACACACACACACACACACAAAAAAAAGTGATGCCATGAATTTTTTATTGCGTAGGAAAATTTTGATGGCATTAAGTTAATCAGAGAAAAATAGAGTATAAGATGACAGATGTACTATCAAAGAAAGAGAGGAGAGAGAGGACAAATAGGAAAAATGCTGAAAAAAATTACACCCAATATTTACAGGAATTTTCTCTGAATGATGGAAATATGAATATTTTCCTTCTTTATGCTTTTCTGAATTTTCCAAATTAATGTATTTTGCTTCAAAAGGAAATTTTCCATTTTTATTTTTTTAATCATTTTGAAGTATTTTAGTCTTTTTCTACATATATGTGGGCTTTATTTTTTTTAATTGAGGTGTAATTGACATACAACATCATATTAGTTTCAAGTGCACAACATAATGATTCTGTATTTATATCCACTGCAAAATGATCACCACAGTAAGTCTGGGTATCACCTGTCACCACACATATTTACAAATTTTTTTTCTTGTGATGAGAATATGGATTTTATTTTTTTAAACAATAATAAACCATTCAACATTACAATTTTTACATTTTTTTGTATTTTGCTATGGCTTGTCCTAACATATTAAGAGCACTCTTAAATGCTATTAAAGATAATTTGAAAACATAATTTTAATAGCCCTATTTTTCTGATTATCATTTTTATGTTTTAAAAAGACATTTTTGTTTTATTTTTTAATTAATTAACTTTTTATTGAAGTACAGTTGATTTACAATGTTGTGTTGGCTTCAGGTGTACAGCAAAGTGATTCAGTTATAGATATATATGCGTATACATATATATTCTTTTCAGATTAAAAAGACACTTTTAAATAAAGAAAATTTATTGGAAAGTTGAGTGATTTTAACCTTTAAATGCCACCAAAGCTAATCTATAACAGGCAGCTATGATTATAGAAATGAACCAACAAAAGTTACCACAGATTACTATATTCAGGAAAAAAAAAGACAGTAAAATTTGCACCCCTGGTTTGCTTGTACGCTGAGTCAGATCTTTGCCATCAGGTGTCATGTAGTTCCGTACATCTGGGTATCACACAGGAAGACCCCCAGGGGTGTTATCCTACATCAGTCCAATGATTGCTTCTGAGCATTGCAAACCACTGAAACTATATTTTGCTCTTTTTCTCCTTCAAAGTGTGTGCACATCACACATTATTATACCATTCTTTCATACCAGTGACTTGTAAATTTCAGATCAGACTCAAACGTTTGCAGAGACTACCCTTTTTTTTTTTTTGTAGCATGCGGGTCTCTCACTGTTGTGGCCTCTCTCGTTGCGGAGCACAGGCTCTGGGCACGCAGGCTCAGCGGCCATGGCTCACGGGCTCAGCCGCTCCGTGGCATGTGGGATCTTCCCGGACCGGGGCACGAACCCGTGTCCCCTGCTTCGGCAGGGAAGCCCCAGAGACTACTTTAAAGACGAGATTTGGGTGTGTGCACTGCGCCCGGCTGGATGCAGGTGTTGGCATGTAGGAGTAAGCGGATCCCCAGTTGGGGCTTGACTTCTCACCTAAAACATTTGCATTGGAATCAATAAGTCACAATGACAATGAATTTTCCATAACCATAATTTGGAGCACCAGGCTGGGGTGCCACGTCTTTTCTTCTATTTGAATGGAAAAACATTTTTGCTTTTTAAAAAAGCCCTTTCTGGGACTTACCTGGTGGCACAGTGGTTAAGAATCTGCCTGCCAATGCAGGGGACATGGGTTCGAGCCCTGGTCCGGGAAGATCCCATATGCCGTGGAGCAACTAAGCCTGTGAGCCACAACTACTGAGCCTGCGCTCTAGGGCCCGCGAGCCACAACTACTGAGCCCGTACGCCACAACTACTGAAGCCCACACGCCTAGAGCCCATGTTCTGCAACAAGAGAAGCCACTGCAGTGAGAAGCCTGTGCACCTCAACGAAGAGTTGCCCCTGCACACTGCAACTAGAGAAAGCCCGCGCACAGCAACGAAGACCCAACGCAGCCAAAAATAAATAAACATACTTATTTTTTTTTAATTAAAAAGTCCTTTCAATGTAAAGCTTGTTGATTTCATCTCAAGAAGCCAATGTCACCCAAACAAAAATGAATACTATTTACAGTTAAAACTGCCATCCCCACCACCAGCGCTCCCCTAAGGTTTGTCCAAGAGTTTCATGAACGTGAAGAGAACAAGTTCTTACATAAAGAGTCCCCAAACTTTTAGGAGACACTCAGAGCAAAATTTCTGCCCTTTGCTGAAACACAGGTAGAGGAGGTGTTTTTGGCAAATTAATGACAACACTTTTAAAGGCATCTTTGTGTGGGTTGTGTGGCTTTATTAGAGTACACTATGTGTGTGAATAGAAGGGGGCTCTAATCTCGTGCAGTTTTTCTGGTTTGTGTTAATTTCTACTTTTTCCCATTATTTAGTAGTTCCGTGGCACGAATGACAGTTGGGGGGGTGCATCTTTGTTTTCCTTTTCCTTTTTCACTGCAAGGATTCAGTTTGTTCTCTTCTTCTATGGATGGGAATGATCGTTTGTCACAAACGACCGGACAGTTGTATTGTGCAAGTGTTCACATTTTAGAATAAGATAACTGGATTCATCTTGCCTTTTTATTTTCTGTATTTCGGATGCTGTGACACCTGGGGCCCAGCTGACTGCCCTTCCTGGGGTTGGCTAATTCCTAGAAATAGCAAACAGCTTACCTGGGAGTGTGTCTTTCAAACACAAAACAACCAATCAAAGCCGACACTGCAGCCACCCCCTCTACGGGGCTCTCACCCCCAGGGCCACTATTCACCTGCTCTAATCACACCAGGACCAGGTACCAGACAACTAGGGGTGGCCCCTGTGCCCAGAGCCCACAGAAATGATTCAGACTAGCCAGTCCTCAGCCTGTTACCCCACCTCACTCCCTTCTTCCCACAGAAACCACAGTGAAGCTCTTGCTCACCCATCCCCTCCCACTCCCTGCCTCCGGATGGACCCTGGAGCTGTCCCACGTGGCCCTGTAGGCCCCCTCCACCTTGGCAACAGTAACAATCTTTTCCATGGCCATCGTCTCCCGACCTGTTGGCTTCACCACACCTGAATAATAATAAAACCTACGTTTCAAAATAATAACCTCTGTGAAGTGCCTGGTAAGTAGTAGGTGCACATGTGTAGGAGTATCAGTGACGTTTCCCTTCTCCCCTCAAGCCCCTCCCACCACTTGAATTCCACAAGCTCTTGGACTCTGGCTTTTGTGCCCAAGTTCCCCATAAGAAGTAGGAAGGCTACAGTCTACTTCTCAAAACCTTAACTCTGCCCCTGGTGATGTGACAAAAGCCATTCCCACACTCCAAAGCCTCCTCTGAAAGCTTAAAACCTTGGGATTGGCCTTATAGCCCTGAGTTATCTTCATAATAAATTATGACCTAACACAATTTGGTTGGCCTCTAACTTATATGTAATATATATAGCGTATATATATTATATGTATAACTGTGTGTAGTGTATGTTAGTTATATATTATATATAATAAGTATTTTCTATATATATAGTAGACTGAATGTATTCCCCCCAAATTCATATGTTGAAGCCCTAATCCCCAGGGGGATGGTATTGAGAGGTGAGACCTTTGGGAACTAGTTAGGTTTAGGTGAGGTCATGAGGGTGGAGCCCCCATGATAGGATTAGTGTCCTTATATAAGTTATACTTATATATATATATGTTACATATATATATATATATATATACATACTTATATACTTATATATACACTGCTGCCAGATTCATCTTCTTTCATGAGGAGCTTGGATACCTCAAACATCTGCCCAGAAGTAGAGACCCATCCTAACCATCAAGGCTCTTCAGAAGATGGCCTCTACGTGTATCTGTAAATTGTAAAAGGCTACACAGATACGTGTCACCTTTGTTATTGTCTTTATCACAGCCCTCCTTCATCTTTGCTCATGAAATTTAAGCAAAACTTAGCACTCGTTTCCATATCTTTCCTTCCCTGTAATTCCCATGACTACTTCCACAGTAACTTAAGAACCTGCTGTTCCCCCTGTAGACTAAAGCTTCCTGATACTCCACCTGCCTTCTCTCTATCATCACTTATATGTTACTTCCAGATTCTTTTTTTTTCCCCAACACTAATTATGTCACTCAGTTACCCAAGAACAATGGTTCCACTCTACTTAATTAAGGACAAATTTCTTTTCCATTCTTTCCTCTCAGTAATTTCTTTTATGCATTCTGCACTCCAACCAAATTCCAGAATGTTCTGCTCACTTTCTGCTCTCACATCTCTGGAATTCCCACACACACCATCCTTCACAGAAATATTAAACTCTATCTTATTAAAGAGTCCTTTCTGTATCTCTCCAACCAAGCACAAAGCTTAGAACTCCGGTAGCCCATTTTCATGTTCATTTATCCTGTCACGTTTTTATTGAGCACTTCAGTTCCTGCCCATGAGTTTATTCCCAGAGAGACCGATTAAACACGATAAAGTTCTTCCACATACAATATTTCTAAATGGTCCAGTGGTCTAAGCGGTCTTAACATCCCCAAATATCATTGTGGAAACAAAGAGAATTAATAACCTGGTGAAATTCAAATCCAGTTATCTAAATTAATAACCAATTACCTTTTTGATCATCTTATTGAAAGCTGTGTTTGTATTCATTTATAAGTTTTCCAAATTATCCCTTCTAGGTATAAGTACTTTACGTTTGAGGTGATACGTATATTAAATATTAGATCCCCTACCACCATGTTTTTGCATGTAGCATTTGTTAAGTGAATGCTTGGTGCATTGAATTGAATTGTATTGATTTGATTTGAATTCTGGAGACTACCCATTTCTGATGATATATTTGCTAAGCTATTCATGGTCTCTTGTGATCTTTTGTTCTTTTATACTTACCGGAGATATTTCTACTAAATATCCTCACCCCCTGGTGTGGATTGGCCAAATGTCTTCCTCTATTTGGTAGTTTGCTTGGCATCTCTAACTAGACTTACTCTGAGAGTTTTTCTCTCGAAACAGGCTGCTTTTTGTGCTGAATTACTTTACATGCTTTGTCGTCCATCAGTGTTGCATGCTTATGAAAACGTTGACTGAGCGAATTCTAACATGACATATGGTGAAATAACAGCAAGAAAACTATCGCTCATTTTCAGTTCTGAGAAACTTCTGTGACAATAAATTAGAGAGATTGTTTGTAAAAATCAGAAGGCGATCTCTTGAGGGCAAATTTAGATTAGAAACTGTAGACTTTAGTTCGGGCTCAAGGGAAGTACATACTTGAGACATGCATCTATATTAGCGTAAATATTTGCCAACTTATCTTATGATTCCTAATTGGTTCAGCCTCAAATGAACTTGGATTTATGGTCCCCTTAGAGCACATACTACGTCAAAACTATCTAGAGTCATCCATGTCGTCAGAGATCATATAATTTCTAACTCTTCTTGACTTAACTGGCTTCAAGGGCACCGGGCTAGCAGGTTATAACTTTGGCCAGATGGTGCTAGGGTCTGCGGATAGAAGGGCCCTTGTGGAAAAGACATCAGAATTTCAACCTCATGTCTCAGTCCATGCCAGCTTCTTTCAAGTTCTTTTTAAAAATGTGACTGGTGTTAAGCCATCAGCCAACACAATTTCAAACAAATTAAACACATTTCGTAAGGAAAATGAAAATTGCAAGATTGTGAGTGTATGTTGTACAGCGAACAGATGTGGCGAGAAAACATTCATTGATGGCCGTGTGGCTGGTGAAAGGAGGGAACCAAAGTCAACAGCAGGAGCTTCTGAAAGAGAAGAGGCTGGAGAGAGAGAAGCAACTTAAAAGGGAGAACTGTTTGTTCTATGCCTCAATATTATAATCCGGAACAGTAAATATTCCTACTGAAATGAGTGGGAGATATGACCAATTAGAGAGTGAGGAATTTAGCCTTTGAGTTACTTTCCCTTTGATACAGAATCATCGTTGCCCACAGCAGGTATGAATTTTATTAATGTAATTTGCCATTAGTTCAAAAAAGTCATACATTTCCTTAAAATAAACTCATTTTCAAAACTGAAAGAACATTTCAAGCCTTAAAAATGCAAATATGTTTTAGTTTGGCTGCATTCACAAATTCCTAGAATCAATCAGCCGAGAACAGAGTAATTCTATTACTGAAGAGGGAACTGAAAGCATGCAAATTGAAACCAGGATAAAAAATAAAATGTAAAAGGAGGCTTACAACGTCTACGGAAGCCTCTTCCTGATAGGACTATGACATTTTAACAAGTTAACTATAACACGTTAATAATATTAATATTTAGTATAAGACTATTTTCTTTGATAGAACATAAGACACTTCAACTATTTCAGAGATGAACTTGGTTTATTAAGCAATGCATGTCCTGGATCTGGTTAAGTCATAACAATAATAATTTACATGTGATAACATTTTCCATTTTACAAATTGCTTTTATAAACCTTATCTCGTGTAATACACACACACACACGTGCGCGCGCGCACACACACACACACACACACACACACTCCCTTAAGATGTAAGTGGCATGGGTACAATTATTCTCATTGCACAGATAAGGAAACAAAGGTCTCAAATTGAAGAGCCAGTGAGAGGCGCCTGGGGAACTCAGGGATGCTATTGGACCCACACTTTTCCCAATAGGAAAGCATAGCTTTCACTCTCTTCTCTACCATTTCTAAGCTGGTTGAACTCGGGCAAATTACATACCCTCTCTGAGCTGCCCAGCTTTTCCCCTGGACAGATCCACTGGAAGGATGCATCTAAAGCATGTAGTACAGGAATTCCCTGGAGTCTTAATTCCCAGTGATTAAGACGCTGTGCTTTCACTGTGGAGGGCCCGGGTTGGTCCCTGGTGGGGGAACTAAGATCCCACAAGCCGGCATGGCCAAAAAAGATAAATACATAAAAAATAAAGTGTGTAGCCCAATGACTATTAGCTATTGGGAATGCTCCATCCTTTGGAGATGATGAGTCAGGTCAAAGCCATATTATCTTTGGTGGAAAGTTGGGTGATTGATTCCTAGATAGAAAGCAGAACTTTCTGCAATGTGACTCTGTCCACGTAAAGAGCACCATGGACACGTGTAGACTCCTATGAGAGCTACCTTACAGTGCAAAGCTCCAAGGGCATCTGGGTGCCTGCAGTCTGCATCATTTGTGCTTTGAGAAAACCGCAGGTGCCTTGGAGGAAATAGAGAAGGTAAATGGTTGCAGGCTGAAATACAAAACCTAGCACTAAAACAAACAAAAGAGAGAGTCAAGGGTCCACCCAGAAACTGCTGAACCAAAGGAGACTTCCTGGAGGAGACCACACGAGCTTTAAAGGTGCATCTTTATGGTGTGACCATGTCATGTGGCAGGTATCATAGGAGAGTCCCAACTCGGACTTCAGTGAATGCTCACACCACTTGCAGAGGTTGAAAGATAAGATACCCCCACCGTATTGACAAAATGCTGGGAAAGCTCCCTTCCTCCCACGCCTGCCACAGGTAATGTGGTGGATGTCAAATTTCCGTAATTTTAGAGGCAGCATTATCTTCCAAGAGTGTCTATGATGCTCTTACTATTACCATTTAAAAAGCCCTTCCTTGCAAACAAACGGGATTGCATTCAAGGGGTGATTAAAATGGAATGGGGTGTGTGGTGCTTGTCTAAATGTAATCTAACTAGGCTATTCATTTAGTGAGGAGTCTAATTACTAGCTCTATAATTACACTACTCAAGGAAATTGTTTTAGTGATGGTTTTATTAAACTAACTGGAGACAATTTTTGTGCCAACATGAGCAGAACAAATGGAATTAAATTTCAAAACAGGGGCAAAGGAAAGTTACCCTGGAGAAGAAAACCTCATGAGCTGTACTGTGGATTTGAAAATTGGTTCAGAGAGGAGCACAGTTGGAAAAGAAACAGGCTTACAGTGCAACAGGAGAGATTTAGGTAGCCATTAAGCAAAACTTCCTGACTTAGATTCTCAAGAAAAGAATTTGCAAGGGAAGCTTCATAGGTTCTAACTTTCAGATTTAAGTGGATCTACAATGATTCTTTCTTGCTTATTCGACATGAAATCCAACTCCAAGTGTGGTCCCCAGACCAGCATCAGCATAACCTGGGAGCTTGTTAGAAATTCAGCATCTCAGGCTGAATCACAATCTACATTTTAAACGAATTCTCCAGGTAAACATTTGCACATTAAAATGTGAGAAAGACCTGCATAAATGACCAGCTTGTGGTCGCAAATTGAAATTTTTTTCCTGTTTTTAAATGCAACATATGCTCGGTAAAGAAAAAAAAAATGTGCCCAATAGTATAAGCAGGAAAAAAGTACCTGTAATCTTATCACTTGGAGAGAACATCTGTTAAAATTTTGGTGATTTCTTTTCCAGGCTGTTGTTACACATATATATGTTTTTACATTTTAAACTCAGCCTATAGACACAGTTTTGCCTTTTTTAAATTTAATGTTATAAATGTTTTCTATATTCTAACAAAGTCTTGTTGACGTTTGTCTGCATCCTTCCTTATGAGTGTACTAATCCATTGTTTAAAATGGAGAGTTTCTTTTTGTTGCCATATTATAAATAATCCTTTGGTGAAAGTGTTTATATATAAAGTTAATTTTTTCATCAGGGAAAATTCCTGAATGATCTCTTCTAATCATAATATTTCTTGAAATAAGGTAAATTTTTAAAGAAGCCTTTGAATTTAATTTCCTGAAAGTTTTTGGGGGTGGAATAGGGTGCTAATTTGTTTATTTATTGGGGTTCCTGACAATGGTATGTCCTGTGAATGTTCACTCAGTTCCTTACAGGATGAGTCTGTTATATCAACAGGATGATCAGGTTAGATGTATGAAAAGACAATAATCCCTGGACCCAGACTGCACTGGTTTTAAGTTCTGCCTCGATCCTAGGGTTGTGTGACATGGCATAAGTTGTTATTTAACCTGCTTGGACGATAATCGTCACATTTGTAAAATTGTGTTTAATAATGCCTCCTTCACCGAGTTAATGAGTGCATCTTAAGAGAGATCAAAGCCCCTAGCACGAAGCATAGGGTCTGCCACGGAAAACAGTTCCATAAAAGGTAGATGTTATTTGTTTCCCTTTTTTTTTTACTGATGAGTTGACCCCATACCAGCCATCTGTATGCCCGGAGAAGTGACAGATTGATTTTTACGGGAACCAGAATCATCCCTGAGAACCATGTCTTTAAAAAAGTGTTGGGGAATTCCCTGATGACCTAATGGTTAGGATTCCGGGCTTTCACTGCTGTGGCCTGCGTTCAATCCCTGGTTGGGGGATTAAGATCCTGCAAGTCGTGGGCGCGGCCAAAAATAAATAAATAGAAGCATGTTGAACTTCACTTAGAGAAATTCAGCTTGGTCTCACTTTCTTCAGTTAATCTGAAACATTTCCATCAGGAAGCATGTGGATAGCCCACCCTTGAATGCTGCTTCTCGGCTGATGGATAAGCCTCTTGCAGCCACACTAGAACAGACAAGGTGGTCCAGGCAGAAAGAACAGGGACCATTTCAAATGACTGGTTGCCTCAGCAAGTGGGTACAGCTGGCATCTCAGACCTGGGGCCCTTATTTACCTCCTGTTGGAAATGAGAAGCTCTTGGTGGTGTAAAGTGAGTTTTGTCTAACTTCCCATAGCTGTAGTTACCTGACTTCCCGACATGCCTGATTTTCAAAAGCTTATATCTCTTATTTACACTGAATAAGAATTGAAGTCCAGGTGATTTTCATATATAATAAATAATAATAAACAGTAAATAATGGGGAAAAGTTCAGGACATATGTTAAATTAAAAATCATGGGCACATACATGTTGAAATGTCAATAGTGAATTTATCTGGGCAGAGGTAGGGTGGGTAATTTATCATTATTATAAAAATGTATTATCGTTACTATTAAATCAGTATTTTCCATGTGTCTAATATGTGTGTGTGTGTGTGTGTGTGTGTGTGTGTGTGTGTGTGTATATATATATATATATATATATATATATATATATCTCCCCATTGGTTCTGTTTCTCTGGAGAATCCTAACATACAAGGTAAGAGATTTAACTTAAGAAAAATAATCCCTTATAATAGAATTGTAAAGAGACACTCTATTAATTTATTAATGAGTCTTTCCACTGATTTTTGACCTTGAGCCAAAGGGCAGACTACTGAATCATCAGAGAATAAATTTCAGCTCCAGTGAAGTCTTTTTGTCATGTTCACCTGTGTGCCAAGACCCAGTTCAAAGGTGACGGCAGCAGAGAGCTTCCCCAGTGACAGTGAGAGGCAGATGCAAAGCATTAAATTTAATAGATGACATTCTTATTAATTGCATCTCATATATGATAGAGGCAGAAGGAGACCAGCATCACCTGCCAATACCATGTATTTCTGTAACAAATTAACTTTGAGTGCACCTGTGCACTGACAACGCTTCTATTCTGGGAATTCCTGAACCTATTCTCTCTCTAACCTCCCTGACCCCTTAAGACCAACACCAGAGTCCACACCCAGGTATGGGGCTCCAGGAAAGACTGAGCCAGCTCATCAGAATCCTTCCTCTGGCATTTAAAGCATGTGTGTTTCATCTAGTGTGACACCCATTAGAGGTAGAGGAAAGACACCAACATGCAACGGACCTCTGTCAGGAGCTCAGCTGGGAACTGGAGAGAGATCTAAACTGCCCGGCGCTGAAGCAGCCAAATATTCTGTAATAACCTAAATGGGAAAAGAATTTGGAAAACAGTGGGTGCTGGTATGGCTATAACTGGATCACTTCGCTGTACACCTGTAACTAACACATCGCTGCTAATCAACTATACTCCAATATAAAATAAAAATTAAAAAAAAACATATTGAGAGCTGAAAAAAAATTTTTTAAAAAAGAAATGAAATATTTCTTCAAAAAAAAAAACCCAAATGATAGAACTAAGCTTTTAATCATTTACTGTAATGATATTTATAAGCAAGAGGTAAAAACAGGAAAAGGCGCTGGCTCCTCACTGGCGGTTTTATAAACCCTGATACATAGCGGGGGGTGGGGGGGCGGGGGAGGGAAGGCCAGGAGTGGTACAGGGGTGTCTAGAGCTGACTTTGGCTAAAGGCCCAGATAAAGAGACCTAGAAATGGAAACACCTGGGCTAGGAACACAAATACGCTTAAAAGTTGGCTGGCCAGAGGGGCCTGAGTCCTTGCCTGCAACTTCCTTGGTGCCTGTCATGCACTGGCCGTGCAGCAAGTCTGGTGTGGACAGGGCAGCTTTCCGCAAAGAAGTCTTTGTAACTTTCCACGATTGGGCTTGGAAAATTACATAGGATTTTGGCCTGGACTGGACTCCTGAATCTCATTTACTAGCTATATGGTTTGGAGCAACTGACTTAATGGCTCTGTGCCTCAGCTTCCTCTTTATGTAAATTACGGATAATATTTGTTACTTCGTAGGTTGTTGCGAATATTAAATAAGTTACTGCGTGTAAAGTTCTTTTACAAATGTTTATAGAGAGCACGTGACAAATTGCGGTCGTGAGTAGTGATCATTGTAGCAGTGTTATGATATTAACTGGTGCATTTTCCTTCCTCATGTTTCCACCATCTCTTTCTAGTTTCGATGACTAAGTAGCAGTTTGGGGCCTGTTTGCATATTTTTGTTTGTTTGTTTGTTTTTCCCTCTGTTGTGCCTATATTCTCACTCCACGCACTTCGTGGATTCTGGAATCTTGCTAATCTGATGAGCGGAGTTCATCCACTCTTGTAGCAAATGTTCACTGAGAGCAATTATGGGCTGTAATCTCAAATATGCTGGGTCTTTTAAGCAACACAAACATTTATTGATTTGCTGAAGGAAGGTGTGTTGCTTCCCCTGTTTCTATGTGTTTATATGAGACCAAAAAAATAGTCAAGTTATGTCTCCTAGGTGAATACTTGATTTCTTTTTCCTTTTATTTTTTAAAAGAATACAAATAAAAAATTTTAAATATATTTGGTAGATTCTGTCTGGCACAAGCCCTTTCTCAAACTGACTCCCTGGATATTTGAGAGAGTAAATGCTTTCAAACAGACTTATTTTTGAATGTCATGGTTAGTCTATCTCAAGCCAGTTTCTTTTTTCTTTATAACTGAAGCCTGTTTTTCTTCAGGTGACCACTGCCAAGGGATTACAGTGAAGTCACAGTCATAATAACAGAAAGAATTTTTCTCTGCTTCGTCACCCACCTGCAAAATTGCAGGAAGCCTGGCCTCGTTCTGTCCCTTTGACTCCTCAGGATTTAGTGCAGTGTCTTGTGTGCACGTGAACATGGGTTTCCCGGCCCCTCTGTGGTGTGTTTCTGTTCTGCCACCCCCAGTGGTGGTTCTTCAGGCCCAGCCTTGCTGCCCAGACACCCCCAGAGATCTTGTGTGGGCCATTTGGTTCTGCACAGGTATCCGTAGTCAGGAACAGCTGCATAATTTGCGGCGCCCAGTGCAAAATGAAAATGTGGACATCTTTTTTTAAAAAAAAAACTATTAAGAATTTCAAGATGGCAACAGCAAAGCATTAAACCGAGTGCAAGACCCCGCTAAGCACGGCACACAAGCCACATGCCCTGGAAGCCGCCCTGTCTGTACTTCTTTCTCATTCTTGAGTTTTGCCTACATTGATCTCTAGGTCACGGACAGGACATCCTCTGCCCCTTCCACTGACTTGGAGGGTCACTGAACTGAAGAGCAAAATTGCATCCTACCCCCTACTTTGCTCTGCGTGCTTGTTTTAGTTCCCACAGCAGTGTCACCTGCTGCCTTTGGTTTCTGACAATTTCACAGTTGTGGAACCAGCGTGAATGCATGGGATGGGGTGGAGGTCAGTATGAGCAGCTCACACTGTGCTGCCTTAACATCTCCCCAGCCTCCTAACAGGCCCCGCCTCCTGCAGGCTCAGACCTACTTTCTGATCACTTTCCACAGTTTTCACCCCCTGAGGCTTTTCCCTCCCATGTTAGGCTGTGTTTCTGTAAGGAAAAAAAGAAATGTTAGTATATTCCTTGTATACTAATAGGAATAGTACTCTTACTAATACGAACATTATTCCTTGTATAATAATGAGTATTAGCATTCAAACTTATGGTTATCAAAGGAGAGAGGGTTGGGAAGAGAGAAATTGGGAATTTGGGGATAAGAGATGCACGCTATTGGGCTTCCGTGGTGGCGCAATGGTTGAGAGTCCGCCTGCCGATGCAGGGGACACGGGTTCGTGCCCCGGTCCGGGAAGATCCCACATGCCGCGGAGCGGCTGGGCCCGTGAGCCGTGGCCGCTGAGCCTGCGCGTCCGGAGCCTGTGCTCCGCAACGGGAGAGGCCACAGTAGTGAGAGGGCCCACGTACCGCGCAAAAAAAAAAAAAAGAAAGATACACACTATTATATATAAAATAGATAAACAACAGGGACCTACTGTATAGCACAGAGAACTATATTCAATATCTTGTAATAACCTATAATAGAAAAGAATCTGAAAATATATATATATTCAGTATATATATAATTGAATCATTTTGCTATACATCCAAATCATTGTAAATCAACTATACTTCAATTTTAAAATGCAAACAATTTTTTTAAATAAAAAATAAATAAATAAAGAATATTAGTATTCAACAGATATAAACTACATTTGGAAACTCTAGTATTCCCAGCACAATGTCAGGTACTGTGATAATTACCAAAAATGTATAAGACACAATCTGTGCCTACATGGATCTCATGAGAATCTGTCTGGGGGCTCAGACTGCCCCAACATGTCCCCTGGCTGCTCTGTGCAGACACACTTCTCCCATCCATAGCATACCAGCTGGGAAGCGCCAAGGTAGACCACCGCCCAGTTTACCTGCCCATCAGGCCAGCTTTGTTTGCTTAGCCCACTATGATGGACTAAGAAAACCCCGCTCGTGACATTAATTCCTGGAGATATGTGATCCCTTTGCTGTTTATCTGGAACTAAATACTGAGTTAGTTGGGGTGTGGGAGATAATCCAATCAAAGCCACAGCCAGCCTGCTTGACCTCCTGACAGGACTATTCTCAGAGATCATGGGTGTTCATTTCTGAGTCAACTCTCTTCCAAGAAAGCTATGATTATTTGAAACAAGATTTATGAAGCATAGAAATTCGGGGGTTACTATGTCAGCTCTTTGTGGATCGTGCAGAATTATTTGCTACCACGGTTTTCCCCAGCTTTATACCTAGTTCAATTTTAAATTACTCAAGAGATGGTGAAATAAATTTGTCATCACTGAGCTGTGTATTCGTCCACGTGACCATGCAGCAGGGGCAGTTTGTCCTGTCCACCTGGAAAGCAAATGCACAAAAGACAAAAACGTAAATACAAACTGAACAGATTCCTGCAAAAATGACAGTGAATGCTCATCCCATAATAAAGACAACTTAACGGACTTGGACTGCAAATAAACAGAGTTGTGATGATTAATTTAGCTAAGTACTCAAGATTCACTAGGAAGTAACAGTGAATCTCAAAGCCTCAATCAACAAGTACTTTATTTTACTAGTGTATTCATTGTTTTTCAGGAGAGATTAGGTTCCTGAGTAAAACTATTGTGCTTTTTATACAGCTTTGATATTTTTGCCCCAAAGTCTTTAGAGGCACAGGGTGTAGACTTTTCCCTCTGGGAAAAATAGCCATGGGGTAGTAATATCCCAATCTCCTGAGCGCTGCTGTCAGCCCACTAAATTGTTCAGCTGTCTCTCTACACCCCCAGACGATGAACTCCTTGTGGGCGGCAAGGATGATGTTTTATTCACCTCTGTGATGAAGGTTTCTTTGCAGGTCCTCAGAAACCTGCAAAGAAACTGCATGTAAGAGCACTCAAATATTGGTTGAATAAATTAATGAGAGAATGAGAACTGTCTTTTAAAAATATGCCATATTTTTGGGATTGTAAAAGAATCATTAGAGAGAATTTTTAAATGCTTTATTTAAATCATGGAACCTTAGGAATTTGTAGGATCGTTTCACATTCGCCCTCTTTAAGCAAAATCACTTTTACAAGAAATGGAGACAATGTTGGGGTCTCTCATTCTACGTGGTTAAAAGCTATCAAACCTAAGTGTAAAATAAAAATTAAATTTGTAAAAGCTGTAGTATATATGTGAGAAAAAATATATATAGTTTTCTGTATACAAGTCAAAAATGAAAGTAATATTATTTCTATCTCGAAGGTTCTTTTTAATCAGGTCTGGAAAGAGGGCCTAATCAAAGGTATTTTTGAGAGTTTACTTTCCAGTGTGACTCAGATAGTTTAGTATAGATGAAAAAACTTGAGCTAGAGTCAGGAAATTGGTTCTCACTTATTAAGTTTCTCTGTGACCTTCTAAATATTTGTGCAGAATAGGTTATTAATTATCAATAATAATTGATCTTAATTATTTATTAATAACTATTAATTATGTTATTAATTATATTATCTATAAGTAATTATTCAATTGTTAATATGCATTATTAATGAGAATAATGCATTTGTTATTAATTAAAAATTCATGTTATTTAGCTCAATAACATTTACAAATATTTATTAAAATAAATTGTAAATATTGTGCAAAGCATTGTGCTCGGTGGGCCATCAAATCTTTCAGCATCTCAGTTTTCTAATCTGTGCAAAGTTATAATAATAACAGCTGTCTAGCTCATCCCATAAGAATGTTCTGAAGTGATATTGAAATATCTTGAAAATAAAGTTGCTAGTGTCTATATGTAAATTATCAGCATGATTATTAAATCGTCTTATTTCCAGCTGACAGCTTTGAACCTGCCTGAATGACCTGGTGACTTGTGAGTGGAGTCGTGGTAGAGCCTTTTGATGTCAGCACAGATGTTTTCCTCCTGTTCTGATCTGGTTTTCTCTTAGTGCTTCTGATTCTTTGTATTAACTACAGTGACTCAGATGGGTTGATAAATTCTCCAAGTAGAAAACTCATTTTTCCTGCCTACTAAATTTACTCTGGCCCCATGATTCATTCTAGACATGTCAGACCACATGATAAGAAAATTGGAAAAGATCTCATCTATCGAGTCCAAAATTGCAGTGAATTAGGGGGTCATGGAATCAATTTAGTGGGTTGTGACCAGACTGGACTAGAAAATATCAGAGTTCATTTCACATAGTAGGGCTAAGCATTGTTCTGTTTCAGTTACATGCATGTGCCACAGTGTGAAACACGTTTCTGGTTATGAAACATCTTTGAAAAACACAGATAGTTCCATTTCCATATCTGACAAATGAAAATCATGAAGTCAGAAAAGTAAAGGGTTAGGTCATCTATTTAGACACATCAGGATAAAAATTCTAGGGTACAAACTTCCAGTTTAGTTTTTTTTCCATCTTGAAGACCTGGCATGAGACAATAGCAAGGACAGTGAAAGACACAAGTTCAAATCTGGCACTTAAAAATGGTGCGACTTTGTGCAAGTTGCTCACTTTGTAGGCTTCATTTTTCTCATCTCTAAGGGTTAATAATGCCTGTCCATTTCCTCACTAGATAATTGGGAGAATTGTATGATACAGGTGAAAGAAAAAATGCAGAATACAAAATCTACAAGTCAACTCTATCTATTAAATATACTAGTATAGCTAGATAATATCTTTATTGTATATATTCTTTCCCCTAGACAGGTTTTTTCGTACTTAGCTCCTCCTTCCCTTCTGCTCCTTAATTTGTTTCTTAATTAAGCCATTCTTTAGCCTTCTCATCATTCGCTATTTTTGAACATCATTCACCAATAAATGTCATTGTTTTGCGTTGCTAGCATGTCATCATTTTAAAGGAACGTCTCCTTAGATTATCTCACTTGAAATGCTTAAAAATGCATAATAAGTTGAAAAATCCCACATATATATAAAAGTGGAAGATGGAATATTTTTGGCCAATCTACTATTTCAGCAATTTCTTGCTCCATCCAATTTGTCTTCAAAGTAATTAAGTAATTACTTTTGACCAAGTCACATTCAACCTGATTATTTCTAATCACATTGATAGTTCTGTTGGAATTGTCATATAGTGATGACATCGACTCTAAAATCATTGGGTTTTTTCCCAGTCTACACCTGCTCATTTGGTCAGTCACCTTCTAATGAGCTGCTTCTCCAGATCACTATGAAATCGATCTGGACTGCTGCCTTCAGGTCAGCCTTGCATCCCTCATCTGACCTTCTGCAAGATGCCACCTGCCAGATATGATATCAATACCATACTCACGTGGTACCGCTAGTGTGGCAAAGGAGATACCTCGTTCCGTTTCATTAAAGAAAAAAAAAATAGTAGCTTCCTCAGTCTTCACCAAGAGCAGAGTTGTGGAGTCTCCCCTGCATCGTTCTCCCACTGTTGGCGTCTTTCGAAGTCTACGTTGTGTTGAGACCAGGAATGTGACTGTGTGACACCCCGGACAGGCTGTAATTTGCAGCTTCGACTCCAAGGAGCTGTTCAGAAGCCAAGGCTGTCCCTTTGGGTTGGGCCTTCAGATAGAGCCACGTGGAGGGGACGCACCTGAAGCACCCGTCCACGAGTCTGCTTCAATGGGAGTGTGACAGTAGGGAGGGTTTCCTTCACTGGGACAACAGCACTGCCTTGTGGGAAATGCACTGATCCCTTGGGTGGTAAGGAGGTGGCTGGAGTGTTCCCCAGTGGGCAGGCTTTCGAAGGTGTCTCGGTCCAGCTAGCGGGAGAGAGTGTGTTCTGCAGATTGGGTACTCAAGTTTGGGGTGGAAACCAAACTGTTTGAACCATGGAGAAGCCAGTGAGTAAGGCCACCACTGGGCCTCCTTTTCCACCCTGTCCCCAGAGAATGTGCAATCTCACTCCCAAGTAAACACTGATCAAATACTTCACTGATATGATTTTAAATAAATGCCAAAGTATCAGCTGTTTAGAGTGCCCATCCATGGCGTGCTCCCTCTGATTACAATAATTATTTAAAAAAATAATTACAGCTGTCACTTTAGACCTGAATCTTTTAACTGGATCTTAATGAGAAAAACTTTATCTCAGTTTATCTACAGCTGTTAACTTGTGTAAAAAGCACTTATATGTGTATGATGGAGTCACATCACACAAAGACTTCATTTATAACCTAATCTTCACACCCAATGAAGGTGGAGGTCACTCTCCCCATACCCCATTTAATACAAGGAGTTTTATATTTTTCTTAAAGATGGACTGGGTTGAATGCTCAGGTATCTACATAAATATTTTTCCTTTTGCTCTTTCCTTTAACCTAGTTTAGGATGTCTTAACTAGTTGGTGTGTACAAGAATTAGCATATGTGACTATATACACAAAACTATGAATTCTGTAGCTTATGAGCATTTAAAGGAATTTTTCGAGGATCATTTTGATTACATCTGCTTGCATTTGATGCTCTGACCTTAGTCTCAAATCATGGCTCATGCTTAAAATAGAATATACTTGGGTTCATTTGCTCATCTGTTCATTTATTCAACTAATACTTAGTGAATATGCTTAAGTGTCACAAATCAGGGAAGGTCCTGGGGAAACAAACACATAAGATATTGCCCTGCTCCCGCGTTGCCCAGGGTCTAGTACGGGAGCGAGGTTTGTAGTCAAAACCGTGCAACCCAATTTGTAACTGCCCACCGACTTTTCAGTGAGTGATGGCCATCAGAGTTGGGGGGGGGGGCGTATGGTAGGGGTCACCTGGGGACAGCGTGATGTCTCACAGAAGCCAGAGCACCCAGGAACAAATGTTCCAGCCCCGGCCCCGTAAGCCCCCAGGTCCATCCATACATCCCATACTTTCTACTCCATAAAGAATAGCTTCCTGTGGATTTGCAGATAAAGTAATTGCCCCAAACTTTTGTGTGCTCACAATCTAATTTTATTGTTTTTCTGCCTTACCTCACTCTAAACTCTTGCTCTATGATGTCCAGCTTTGACTTCACATCTGACTGGTTTGGATGTGGTGTTCCCAAGGCCATAAGTGTCTCCCTGGTTCCTGGCCTCAGTGGCCCCCATGGACTGTAGTGTCAGCTCACTCATCCAATTTTCATGTTTCCTGTTTTCTTTCTGTTTTGGGCAGCTTTTGTTGAGGTAACGAGTAAATTGAATATCTTCAGATATCCCAGATATCTAGGTATCTTTATTTTCCCAGCATGAACTTTGTATTTTAAATTTATCTTAGTGTCTTTTATCCTCCATAACTTTTGATGGAGTCAAATGTGTCAGTATTTTTCTCTATATTTTTAACTTTGTGTGTGTGTTTCTTATGGCCTATTTTTTTTTGTTTCTTTTCTGGGGCCTGTTTAGAACACCTTCTCTACACTATACAGTAAATATACTCTCTTGTATTTTCATTTCTTTTACAATTTTGCCTTTATTCCAACTGGAATTTATTTTGGTAAATGATAGGTGCCAGAATGATACTTTTGCTCTTTCAAACAGATGATCAGTTGTCTCAGAATCATTTATAGAATAAGCATCCTTTCTCCAAATGCCACCTTTTCCGTTGTCTAATTTCTCTTACACATGTGAGTCCGTTTCTGAACTTCCTGTTCTGTTCCATTGATCTAATGTTCTGTGGTTACAACAAAGCTTTATGGCTTTATCGTATGTTCTGATATCTGGTAGGGTTACTTTCCCTCTTTGTGTTGCACATTGGTTTCAGTTAGTCAGTTTTCCAAAAAAATTATGGCAGGATTTTAAGTAGAATTGCACTGAATTGATAGGTGGATTTGGGGCAGGTTCAACACCTTCACAATTTTGGGTTTTCCCAAAGGTTTCCGATATTTAAAAATAGCTGCATCACCCTCGGTCACATTATCCTCTTTACTTCCTTCTCAGCACTTGTTATTATTTTACATTGTTGTGTTATTAATTGGTTTCCTGGTTTATTGTCTGCATCTCTGTCTAGAATAAATGCAGAATTTACCAGGCCTGGAACAGAGCACAGGACATAGTAGGTACTCAGTAAATATTAGTTCAATGATTGAATGAAATACCCTTGGATTTCCAAACGACTACAGACCTCAGTTTGAGAAATTCAGTTTTTTTACTTTCTTGTTTGTTGTTTGGTTGGTATCCACCCCATTGCCCCACTATCCTCATCAAACCGAGAAGGCCAGGTTACCGAGTGTGCGGCTTCTGCTTGGTCTCACTGCCACCTTGCATTCATCCCCCAGGTTTGCCCCAAGGTCGCCCCTGCTGCGTCACCTCCTGGCTCCCTGTAGTATCCTTTCAGGCCCTTTGAAGGCTGTTCTCCTTCTACCCAGGCCTGCAGTGCTGCTTCCCAGGGAGAAATTCATTCTCCACTCTTTTCTTTTTCTGTTTCTCCCCCAAAACACTTTATCTAGACTTACCACTTTGATTTCCACCTAGATACTGATGACTCCCAAATCTGTTTTCCTGGGCTGTATCTCTTTTCTGATTCCCAGACACATGGCTATGACTACTTGCTGGACATTTGCACATAGAAATCTGAAAGGAGTCTTGATAACCTGTTGGTACAAGTCAGACTAAACACCTGTCCCAAGACGCAGCTCCCTCCCACTCCCCTCCTCCTTTCCCATTAGTCTCTACGAAGATGGAAGCCTCCTCGTACCCGACCCTGGCTTCAATCCCAGAAAACCAGAAACCATCCAGAAGCTGCTGCCATCCTCCGTCCATTTCTCCTCTGCCAGCCTCTCTCTCAGATCCCTCAGTTTTTCTCAAATACACACCACTTCCCCATCTGCACTGCCACTACCATAATTTCCTATTTCTTGACCAGATTTCCTCAATAACATTCTAATTGTTTCCTTTCATCTTAAGCAACCCCCTCCAATCTTTCCAAATCTTACCATGTCTCTGTTTTTCTGAAATCCTGATGGCCTGGGACCTGTGGGCACATTTCTCACGTGTGTTCTACGCTGGCCCTACCATGTTAGTGTTCGTCTTAATCTACTTCAAATACAGTGTTTTCAGGGCTGGAACCACCTTCATCAGAACTTGAAAACTTCCTAGAGAAGCACAATCATGACTAACAGTCAAGCTGCCTGGTGTACCTCACGGACTTCTGGTTAGCTGCCTACTTGTAAATCACTTCGTTTGTATTTTTCTCATTGGTAGCACTGGATAAATTCCAATTAAGAGTTTAGTAATAGATTAACCAATGATTTCAAAAAGTTTATAAATTTATGCTGAACCAATGAGTGTATGTCTAAAGAAGGAAATCCCCCCCAAATTATTCATCTGTGTTGCTTACTAAAGAGAATATTAAAAGTAACATCCAGGGGCTTCCCTGGTGGCGCAGTGGTTGAGAGTCCGCCTGCTGATGCGGGGGACACGGGTTCGAGCCCCGGTCCGGGAAGATCCCACATGCTGCGGAGCGGCTGGGCCCGTGAGCCATGGCCGCTGAGCCTGCGCGTCTGGAGCCTGTGCTCCGCAACGGGAGAGGCCACAACAGTGAGAGGCCCGTGTAACGCAAAAAAAAAAAAAAAAAAAATTAAAAATAACATCCAGGAAGGCAGCTTTGTGAAAGTGGTGGAAATTAGATGGCCTCATTTCAAGTCTCGAGTCTTCCGTGTCCCTAACAAGGATTTTACACAAGCAACCTCGGTTCTCCTTTTGCTCAACTGATGACCAGGACCTAAATAATAATCTATAGCACACGCTTGGTAAATCTAAATTTGCTGAGTTCTTAAGAACTGACTAGCTTCGATCAACTTTCACCAAAACTTTATTATGTTAGGAAATACAGGAAGGTCTGATCAAAAAATCAGTTCTGGTTTACTGGGGGATATATTACTATGGTATTTTTTTCCTCAAATCTTATTCACCTTCCTAATGATGGTTTCTTGGGGTTATTGTAAGATTAGTTAACATGTTTTGTTTTAATTTTATTGAAGTATAGTTGATTTACAATGTTGTATTAATTTCTACTCTACATCAAAGTGATTCAGTTATACGTATATGTATATTCTTTTTCATATTCTTCTTCATTATGGTTTATCACAGGATATTGAATATAGTTCCCTGTGCTATACAGTAGGACCTTGTTTATCCAAGCTATATATAATTGTTTGCATCTGCTAATCCCAAACTCCCAGCCCTTCCCTCCCCCGCCCCCCCTCCACTTGGCAACCACAAGTCTGTTCTCTATTAGTTAACATGTTTTGAATAGACACTCACAGATGACAAAGTGGTAAAGCCAGAAGTAACGCTTGACCACAGAAGATGCTGAGCTTTTAATGAGAAAAGTCCACAGGTGGATAACTGATTATTGCCACTCTGGAATGATGACGAATTCCTTCAAAACTGAAAAGAGAACAATGTATATTTCACATCGTGGAGGGAGCTTAAAGTTCCTGGAATGATGAGCTGTTGCCCCAAGTCTTGACAGTATCTTGCGTTTTGGAAGAGAACCAGTGTGTCGTCAGCCAAGACACACACTCTATATTTCCTCCTGTTATATCTGCCTTGAAGGCTGATGAAACCCAGAGCAAATCCGTCACGAGACTGGAGTTAATCCAGGAGACTTTCCTTCTGCTGCTGCAAATCAGGCCTCACATCTGGGAAGGTAGTGCTAGTTACAACGAATGAGATCACACATCTGACCATTTTATTAGAATCCCTCTTCTAATGTTCACAAGTGGGGAGGGAGGTTAAGTTGAAATTAAATGGAAACCTCCTCCCTCCGTACCGATTGCAATATCTGATAATACCCTTGACATTCTTAGTGCAGATCAATCGCCTGGTACTCAGAGCCCAGCTTTAATAGGCAATAACTCGTGTAATTCTAGAAGAGATTCAGTGGCAGGAAAATAAACCAGATTAACAGTCTTTGACTAGAGGTCATACACATCAATTCCACCATTGACCAGGTTCTAAGAACCAGATTTAGAAGAATATTGGTCCCCACTAGTGATAGGGGGCAGTGTCACGACAGCCACACTCTGCATCCTGCATCGCAGGTGGTCTCTCTATATAAATATAAATCAAGAAGATGTACAATGCAGGAGAAATTCACCAGCCTTAAAGTCAGTCCTTCTTTCATGAAGTGAGTAGACAAGCCCATAGGAATGAGAACGTTCCAATATGATATCATAATTCTCCTTTGTTTCTAATTTAATCTTAAAATAAATTTACATAACATGTAGTATTTCCTGCTTTCCAGAGGAAAAAAAAGGATGCATACGAATTAACACATGTGGATATACAACTTATATCACTTGATCATTAGCATGTGGATGTGATTACCCAAACTTTTCAAATTAAAACCCTTATCAGTGGTAAAGGTAATAAAAATGATTAGCTGAAACATCCTGTGTGTAAAACATTACATTTATGTCTTCTCATCTTCTAAAACTTCAAACTTTTATTGTCTATGTTTTATAGATAAGGACGCCAAAAGTCAGTGAGATTAAATCCGTTGCTTTAAGTCACCCAGCGTGTCGGTGATAGAACTGATATTTGACCCAAATTATATACTTTACACCATGTTGCAGACATAGGTTTTTAATAAGATAATAAACTTACAGCTCCCACTTCTCTTGAGTTCAGCCCTGACCACTGTGAGCCCAATCTGTCGCTCAAAGCAGCAGCAATTAAAAGACAGAGTCTGTGCCTCTGGGGGGGTGAGGACCAACGCTATTTGTTACCCAAGATCCGTCCTTTATGGGAAACATGGATCGTCTATACTGGGGTGACAAGGCCAACACCAACTTTGCCAGACAGAGGAAGCAGAGATCAGGGGATTATTGTTCAGAGCAGCGGGGTCCTGGCCAAGTTGGGGCAGCTACTAAGTAGGTAAAGATGCCCTGGGAATCCAGGGGTGGGAAATTGATAATCAGCTTCAGTCTTCACCTAAAATGAGGTTGAAGACTTGGCACAAGGTCAGTGAGAGGCTATTCAGCCAGAAATGAGAAGGCAGAGGGTCAGAGGTGGAATCAGGAGTTCATGTGAGTGTCAAAGGGGAGTGAGGTCAGAGACAGATCGGTTTACCCCAAAGAGAGACCAGCCACGTGGTCACCCTGGAGATGAGTTTGGGTTACGTATTATACAGATTTTTTTCAATATGGGAAGTGGGTCACTATCTGTACATATGTATGTGTGTGTGTATATATATATTCATATACATATATATTCATTTATTTTTTGTTTAATCACAGAAGGGATTAGTGCAAAGGCCTAGCAAGAAAATTGCTCTAATCTTCTACCTGAGTTACCATCCGGGAGCGAGGGGAGTGGTAAACTCATCCAGTCCCACCCTGTATTATAAGGCAAATGATGCATTCTAATTAAAGGTAAACTTTCTATTAGCATTTCCAGGGGAGCAAGTACTGCCTGGTAGTGGAGCTTCCTAGGAAGGAAAATACTGGAAACGCTCTGAACTATCCCCTCCTCACTCACCCTCATACTTGTCTCTGCAGAGAGATGGAGCAGAGAATCCACTTCTAGAAATTGAGGAATCACAGAAGTAGAAAGGATGCCAGAGATGACTTAGCCCCATCCATGTGCTTTACAAATGTGGACACAAGCTACAGAGGAGCTGTTTTGTGCAGTTAATTCATAGTGATACCAGGGCTGGAACACCCTTCTTTTTGACTCCCTGTCAAGTTCTTTATTACCTGCGTAAGGCAACATCAGGTTCTGGGGACAACAACTTAGAAAAAGGAACACCAACGGAGAAGGTCTTCAGTAATTCTCTAGAAAATAGAAAAGCAAAAAGGATTGAAACTGACTCCTAAGTTTTCAGATGTACCAAATATAGGTAAAAACAAGAGAAATTTGGTATTTAACCCAAGTGGATAAGGTCACATTAGTTTAACCAAAAAAGTTGGGAATACAGACATATGACTAAGATAGAAAAAAGTAAAATGTACCTTTCTAAAAAAAATTTTTTTTTGAAAACTAATATAAGATGCAGAGGAGAACCACTATAAATCAAGAAGATGTACAACTTAGGAGAAATTCATCAGCCTGAAGCCATAAATAGTGTGGGAAGTATTTGAGAATAAATGGAGGAAGACGCAGAACTAACAGAGTTTTAGAAATGAGGTTACAGATGATGCCCTCCTGGTGCACAGACCCCGTTCCACAAAGCTGGCAGAGAAATAAGGTCTAGTAGCAGCAAGGAATTCCAACTCTCTGCACGTTTGCTACAACTCTCATTCGGCTGGTAGCCGAGCACCTGATAAATTCATGGCTTGGCTTGTTGACAATTTAATCTCTCAGAAAACAGAGGTATCAATGAAGTAATATTCAAGTCTTGAACTAATACAGAAGTTGTTCCAAGTTTATTTCATGGTAGTGTTTCTTAAAGTGTGGTCCATGGGCCACTGGGAATTTACAACGTCAAAACTTTTTTTCTTAACAGTACTTAGACATTATTGGGTATTTCCACTGCTTTGACATTTGCATGGATGGTGCGGAAGCAATGGTGGGTAAAACTGCTGACCCCAGTTTTACCCCACACTGTCTGAAAGTCACTTTATTCTTTGCCACCACATAGTGAAGCAAGTAAGTTAGTAAGTAAATAATAGTCCACAGTATCATTTAAGAAGGTCCTGATGAAGCAGTAAAATTTATTTTATAAAATCTTGATCTTTGAGTACGTATCTTTTTACTATTTTGTCTGACAAAATGAGAAGCAAAGCAATTCTATTGCATATCAAACTACAATGATTTTTCTTGAATAAAAGTATGTATGCTATTTTTTGAGTTGCAAGCTGCGTTAGCCACCTTTCTTCATGGAGCAACATTTTTATTTGAAAGAACTACTAACAAACTGTATGTACGCAGGCTTGGGCATTTAGCAGACTTTTCTTGAAACAAATGAAGTGAGCCTGTCATGTGAAGGAAAACAACTGACAGCGTTTGTGATCAATAATAAAATGCAAGTTTCCAGGTGAAACCAGAAATTTGGAAAACTTAGACTCACCAGAGTGAGCTTGATAGTTTCCGAATACTTGAACACTTTTTTTTTTTTTTTTTTGCGGTCCGCGGGCCCCTCACCGCCGCGGCCCCTCCTGCCGCGGAGCACAGGCTCCGGACGCGCAGGCTCAGCGGCCATGGCTCACGGGCCCAGCCGCTCCACGGCACGCGAAATCCTCCTGGACCGGGGCACGAACCCACGCCCCCCGCAGCGCAGGCGGACTCTCAACCACTGTGCCACCAGGGAAGCCCTCGAATACTTGAACACTTTTCTGTTGAGGATGATGGTGATAATTAAGGAATGTTATTTTTGACACTATATAATTAAATGCATGAACATTTGGAAGACAAAGCCGTGCATGGTTAAAAGGCCCATTCAAAGGACAAGATAGACCAGTGGATTTTAATACAACAAAGTATGCAAGTTCATTGATAGGGTTTCAGATTCCACACTGTAGCTAACCTTTAAGAAAATACCACTGATTGAGCTTTGTTGCTGTTAGCATCAAAGGAAAATATCCAGTTAACTGGAAAGGTTACTAAAATACTCCTCTCTTTTCCAACCACATTATCTGTTTGAGTTTAGATCTTCAGCCAAAGCAATATATCATATTGAATGCAGAATTAGATATTAGAAGTCAGATTATCAAAGAGATTTACAAAAATGTAAGACAATGCCACTCTTTTCATCAATTATCTGAAATGTAGCTTTTTAAATAAAATGTCATATAAAAGTTAATGGGTCGGGGCTTCCCTGGTGGTGCAGTGGTTAGGAATCCACCTGCCAATGCAGGGGACATGGGTTCGATCCCTGGTCCGGGAAGATCCCACATGCCGTGGAGCAACTAAGCCCATGAGCCACAACTGAGCCCGCATACCTAGAGCCCGGTGCTCTGCAACAAGAGAAGCCACCGCAATGAGAAGCCCGCGTACCACAACGAAGCATAGTCCCCGCTTGGCGCAACTAGAGAAAACCCACATGCAGCAACGAAGACCCAACGCAGCCAAAAAAATAAAATGAATAAGTAAATTAAAAAAAAAAGTTTGAAAGAACGAAGTTAATGGGTCTCTTTCTGTTTTGGAAATAAATATGTATCTTTATTTTTTTAGATTCCACATGTAAGTGATATCATATGATATTTATCTTTGTCTGGCTACCTTCCCATAGTATAATAATCTCTGGGTCCATCCATGTCGCTGCAAATGGCATTATTTCATTCTTTTTTATGGTTGAGTAATATTTCATTGTTTATATATACCACATCACAGACGTAGAAAACAAACTTATGGTTACCAAAGAGAAGCTGGGGGGGAGGGATAAATTAGGAGTTTGAGATTAACATATACATAATACTACATATAAAACATAATCAACAAGGACATACTGTATAGCACAGGGAACTATATTCAATGTCCTATAATGGAAAAGAATCTGAAAAAGAATGAATATATATATATACATATATAATATATATATAAATAACTGAATAACTGTGCTGTGTACATGAAACTAACAATATTGTAAATCAGCTGTAGTTCAATAAAAAAGTTAATGGGTTTACTATAATCATTTTTGAATTAATTAATCAATATTTTAAATCTACTGATTGTCAATAACTCACTTAAGCAAAAGCTCTTTGAAGACCTTCATAATTTTTAAGGGCATAAAGGGGTCCTGAGACCAAAATGTTTGACATCCTCTATTTTAGGGAGTCACCCCACCCTACAATCACCAGCATAACCTATTCCCCTTAACTTGTTTTATTTTATTTTATTTTATTTTATTCTCCATAGTACTCAACCCCTCCAAACATATTTTGATTTGTTTTTCTGCTTAATGTTTATTCCCCCAACTAGAAACTTAATTCACAAAGAAGAGACTTGTCAGTTTTGTTCACCCTTCTATCCTTAGTGCCCCAAATAACCCAGCATGTAGTAGGTACTCGATAAATATTTGTTGAATGAATGAGTTAGGTGAACAATTAATAATATCTGTCCTTCATAGAGAACAGACTTGTGGTTGCCAAGGGGGAGGACATTGGGGGAGGGAAGGATTGCGAGGTTGGGGTTAGTAGATATAAGTTAATATATACAGAATGGATAAACAACAGTCCTACTATATAGCTCAGAGAACTGTATTCAGTATCCTGTTATAAATCATAATGGAAAAGAATATTAAAGAAAGAATGTATATACATATATATGTGTGTGTGTGTGTGTGTGTGTGTGTGTGTGTGTGTATAACTGAATCACTTTGCTGTGCAGCAGAAATTAACACAACATTGTAAATCAACGACACTTCAGTTAAAAAAAAAAGAAAATCAGCATCTGTCTTTCAAAGTCTTCCTACAATCAACCCTTCCCATTTTTATGAAGGTCTATCAGTGCAGATCTCTGGGACTTTCAGTTAATATATGTTTGAACTTGAACAGATCCACAGTTGCTATGCAAGACAGTATTCAGCCTTGCTTGTTCATGTTCCAGTAGGTGACCTCCATGCAGACTTTAGATGACTTTTCACCTGGAAAAAGCTCTCTTAATGTCCAGAGCACCATCTCAAGCTTATATCCAAACTCCTGATAACCGAAGTACTTCCATCTCTTTTCAGTTAAACTGTAGAGCAGCACTTCTGGCACTACCAGACCCCTTGGTCTGGAACAGCAACCATTCACTTCCCACTCAGTCTATGCCATTTCAAAGAGGAAAAGTTCAATCTTCTCCACCAGCAATGACACTAATTTTACAAGCACAAGGTAGTAGCGTAAAAGCAATTCAAAAGAAAAATACCTAGAAGTAATGTTAGCTACACAAGTTCACGGTGAGCTAAAAATGACATGATGCAATCTTACGTGGTTCTTTAAGGGTAGTATTGGACCGAAAAGTGTTTTTCACATACTATGCACTGATGAAGCCACATTTCCAAAGAAGGTGGAATAAATGAAAACGTGGCAGATAAGTGAGATATGAAGATGAACAAGGAACACTCTGTCTAAGAGAACGAACACTGAAACTGGGGCATGATAGCTGTCTCCAGATATTTTAAGGACCTATTCCCTGTGGCTCTGGGGGGTCAATCTAGATAAGCTGATATAAGGGAGATGGTTTTAACATTACCATACTAATCTTAGGGGTTTGGAAATGGAATAGCTTCCCTTGTATGGCAATTGGCATGCCTTTCTCTAAAGTATTTAAGAACGCTTATTGGCTAGCTGCAGGAAAATGGGGTCTTAATAGTCTTAAAATGGGGATTTCAAAATGGGCTTGGCTTGGAAGGATGGAGGATTCTTCGATACCTTTTAACGTTTTTTTCACCAGTAAGATTATGAGTAAAAATTAGCTCCATTCCTATATTTTTATACTCTGGTATATCTCTATATTTTTATGTTACTTTTTGTGACAAGTTAATTCATAGAATTTAGAACATTAACACTTTATTTCAATTGCTTTATGAATTAAAAATCTTCCCCCATAAACTTTTATTTGTTACACTGTTTAAGGGGGAAAAATGAAGGTCAGGATCGATGGCCTAAGATTAACTCTTATTCCCTAAGTAAAGTTAGTAATAATTTTCTTTATTTTACATGACGTTAGTACTTCATTAGGCCCTTTGCTGATGGCGTGGAAGGGGAGACTTGAGCACAGCCCAGTAAGATAAATTAACCTCATTGAGCCCGTTGTCACGAGCAACTTCTCCAGAGTCAGGTGAAATGTCTAGTTTGTTAGTTAAGACGTAACCGAGTTTGTAACGAACTGTTAAAACTGCCTAACTATGCTTTAAAAACTAGCGTAACTTTGAGACACACACACAAAATTATGGATTATGAATTGACAATAACAAAACAACCAGCCTATTCAGTAAAACATTAGAGGGATCCAAGGACATATAAATAATCTCATCAATTGACTGAATGAATTGTGCTTATTTTAACTCTTTGAGTTAAAAAGACAGAAGAGCTAGAGCACTAGCAGTTCACTACAGAGATTCTAGGAGAGCAGGGGGTAACCTGTCAGATTCAACATAGTAACTTTATAGACAAAATTAGTTCTATTTCTATATATGAGCAACAAACAATTGCTAATTGAAAGTTTTAAAACATTACTGTTTGAAACAGTGCCAAAAACTTGGAGATAAATCTCACAAGAATTATGCAAGATTTGTATGCTGCAAATTATGAAACATTGATGAGAAAAACCAAAAACCTAAATAAATATGGGGAGATACACAGGGCTCCTGGGTGGAAAGCCTGAATGTTGTTAATACGTCAGTGCTCCCTAAGTAGACAGACAGATTCACACAGTCTCAATCAAATTCTTAGAAGACACATTTTTTGGTAGAAATTAATAAGCTGATTCTAAAATTTATATACAAAAGCAAAGGACAGAGAATAACAAAAACAATTTTGAAAAAAAAAAAAAACCCAAAATTGGAGGACCCAAGCTACTTAACTTCAAGACTTACAAAAGAGCTGCAGAAATCCAGGAGATGTGTTATTGGTGAAAGAAGACACATATAGATCTATGGATCTGAATAGAGTTTCCAGAAATACATATACGGTCAATTATGAACATACAATTGGTCATTGACCTATACATATATGGTCAACTGATTTTTGAAAATGGCGACATTCAATGGAGAAAGGATATACCTTTCAACAAACTATACTGGAACAATTTCTCATCCAAATACAAAAAAAACCACTGAAATGTACCTTTCACCATGTACAAAAATGACCTTGAACTGGATTGCCTAAATGTAAAATCCAAAACAAAACCTCTAGAAGGAAACATAGGAGAAAATTTTTGTGACCTTGGTAAAGGTATCTCAGGACACAAAAAGAAAAATCCATCAAAAGAAACAAATTGGACTACATCAAAATTTTAAAAATTAAAAAAAAAATAAACTTTTGCTCTTTGAAATACACTGTCCTAAAAATAAAAAATGTAAGCCACAGACTGGGAGAAAATATTTGCAAAATATATCTGATAAAGAGTTTGTGTTTGGAATATTATTCTAAAGGACTCTTAAAATGTAATAATAATGCAACCTACCCAATAAAATGGGTGTAATAACACCCAATAAAATGGGTGTAAAGCTTTGGAGACCCTACTGAGTACTCATCCCAGCTTGGGGGCCAATTTAAAAAAGCAGCTTGCTCTGAAGAAAGTTTCCTTCCACGTAGCCCACTGTTTGATAGAGACGGAGCAGCCCAGTTTGGAAGATCACATAAATCAGCAACGCTCAGACTTCATGGTATCACGTGGACACCATGTCCGAGGTCTAGCTTATTTTTGATCACCTTTTCTCCTAAGAGAGAATCTCTGCTTTTCGGTAATAACCCGAGAGTTGAACCTCAGATTGACTGCTACTTAACCCAAGTCAAAAGTGCAGTGGAGATAAATGGTATTTGAGGGACAGTTTGAAGAACAAGTTCAGCATCTTCATTAGCTACAGTTGCCAAGCAGAACGTTAGAATATACACTGCCTGGTTTCTATGAATTTAGCCCCTGTAGAAATGCTTTCCTGGACTACGATTCAGGATCATGCTCCCAACTTGCACCAAGAGAGTTGTATTTAAAAACGCCTTTACAGGGCTTCCCTGGTGACACAGTGGTTGAGAGTCCGCCTGCCGATGCAGGGGACACGGGTTCGTGCCCCGGTCCGGGAAGATCCCACGTGCCGCGGAGCGGCTGGGCCCGTGAGCCATGGCCGCTGGGCCTGCGCGTCCGGAGCCTGTGCTCCGCAACGGGAGAGGCCACGACAGTGAGAGGCCTGCATACCACAAAAAAAAAAAAAGGGAAATAAAATGCCTTCACAAATGCTTTTATTTATTATGGTTCAATAAAGTTTATCTTTTCCTTGTACAAATAATTCATACTCGTTGTAGACAGTGTGGAGACTGCAGAAAAAGGAAAAGAAGAAGAATACCGTGGATAGTCTCATTTCCCAACCAGGATGGTTTATTTCCACCCCCTCTTTGTTCTATGAGATTATTTTTAGAATGTTATGACAGCATAATAAACATTATTTGCAAAATATGTTTTTTTCTAGAAAAATAGTTCTGAGGACATTGTTTATGTTATCCTATGCTTTTAATATGAGAGTCTACACCATTTCCTCACAGAATATAAAGTCAGGGGGGAAATGATCTCTTCTGACAACTCAGCATGGTTTCTTGTATCTTTCTCTTTTATTAACTTTTCCTCTTTTTCCAATTATGACAATTGATCTCTAAATGGAAAAAGGTGAGAATCCTGCAAAAGGACCTCTAGCTGTTTTAGATGAATTTTAGTCTTTAAGCTCCCCTATCGTTCCCAGGGTAGTAGGAAAACCTTGATGAGTGTGAATAAATATTGTTGGCAGTCTTCTGAGAAATAATGTTGACAGCAGAAGCAGTGGAAGTCTTGATAAGGATATATTTTGAGTAAATATTTTTTAAAGGTATGTATGTTGCTGGGGGGCGGGGGTGGAAATCATTATACTGTAGACGTGTAACCCTGGCATTACTCCAGGGAAAATACTCAGGCAGAACATTAAAAGGAGATTCTGGAGCATTCTTTAGCGAAAGAAGTGATGGCTAAGAACATGAGAAATGTGTCTGTCTAATGGGACCACCGCCTCCCCACGTGGCACCTCTGTGCATCAGATACAGTTTTCCTTCCCAGCTAACGTGGTCCTGGAGGCCCATGCCTGAGTGGACAGTGTACATCAGAAGAGTGTTCCCCTTCCTTTCAGCCAAAGCAATTCTCCATCAGCGCAGCAGCCGGATTTCAGCTCCTGCTGGCTGCCTTGGGCAGATGTCCTTGTTCAGAGCCGAGATGCTATAATGCTAAACTAGAACAGTGTGGCATCTGTGAGAAAGACCTTTGGGGTCAGTCAGGCTTGGGTTAACTCTGGACTGACCCACTACCAGATTCGTGACCTCCCTCAGACAGTACCTCTTCTCAGAAATTGATGTCATCATGTTATCTACCTTGCCTTTCTTTTTTTTTTTTTTTTTTTTTTTGGCGGTACGCGGGCCTCTCACCATTGCGGCCTCTCCCATTGCGGAGCACAGGCTCCGGACACGCAGGCTCAGCGGCCATGGCTCACGGGCGCAGCCGCTCCGCGGCATGTGGGATCTTCCCAGACCGGGGCACGAACCCGCGTCCCCCGCATCGGCAGGCAGACTCCCAACCACTGCGCCACCAGGGAAGCCCCTACCTTGCCTTTCTTGTTTGAGAAAAAAGAGCTAGACTACCAGGATAAAAGCTCTAATACAAAAGATTTTGTTTCAATGCAAGGAAAAATTTTCTTTTAATAAATCACACATAGGGAGGGTGGGAGGGAGGGAGATGCAAGAGGGAAGAGATATGGGAACATATGTATATGTATAACTGATTCACTTTGTTATAAAGCAGAAACTAACACACCATTGTAAAGCAATTATACTCCAATAAAGATGTTAAAAAAAAATCACACAAATGAAAATGTTCTGTATCATGACTGTATCAATGTTAGTATCTGAATTATGATATTATATTATAGTTTTGTAAGATGCTACCAGTTGGAGGAACTGAGTATAGGGTTTACGGGATCCTTCTGTATTAATTCTTACAACTGCATGCCAATCTGTGATTATCTCAAAATTTAAAAATTAATTAAAAAAATTTTTAAATTTATATTAAAAAAACTAAAAGTCATATAAAATAAATAAAAACAGATAACATTCTGATTAAAATAGAATGGGCTGCACCACGAAACTGGTCCCCATTATGGGTGTGTTGAGGCTGAGTGAGGACCACTCTTACCTAATAGTAGACAATGTAGTCTTCTGTCTCATGTGCGCCTTTTCTCTGACCTAAGAATCTAAGAAAAGATTACATGCACTTTTAAAAGCTGTGTGAACATGTGGTGCTGTTGTGAGCAATGGATGGATTGGTCTTTTTACAGGAGAAACTCCAGGAAGACGTAGAATATTAAAAACAAGCAAACAGCTGAATAGGAAACCTTCTGTTAGACTCGCCCTGGGTCACATTTTGCTACAAACACCAAAGTAGAATGGAATTGCTTAATGGCTTCAATGATAAAAGATGCTTTCCAATCACCAGAGGGAAGGTGAAATGATTAAAAAATTGGCGTCAGCTAAATATGTTGATTGTCTTATATAAAATGACCCTATGAGCACCATGTTTTTTTCACCAGGGAATCCATTTAAATTTGCTATTTCTCAAATGAGTTCAGATCATGGATTATACCAACATAGATAATTAAAGGCCTCAATTAGTAATGTTTCCGCAATAATTCTTTGCTTTCTAAGTTTCTATAGCTGAGGCTACAGATTTTGAGTAGGCATGATGTTTCATTAAAAAGTAGAAATCTTGGACTAGCATTGGGGATTTTCATTTATGCATAAAATAAAAGATTAGATTAAATTCCTTTCCTCAACAAGAATTTTTATTTGTTTGAAGTTTTAATATAGTCTTAAAACATTTCAAATAACTTGCTTACTTTAAATAACAAATATTTAAAAAGGAAAATAGGGTTGAAAATCTAAATCTAGAAACAGCTTGTTACTAGAGTAGTACTCTGGGCATAAATTACTTGTAAAAAGTTGCTGTGTGTGGAAAAGTAGGTAAATAATTTACTAGTTCAATCCAGAAGCTTGTTATTAAAAGAACTTCAGTGAATTCTTTTATAAAACAAGTAAAAAAAGCACTTAACTAGTACATTAGCCTTCCTTGACCTATATATGTTATAATTTTGCACACCAGTTTTTTTTCAAAGTATATAAAACTAACAATAATGTTTTATTTATTCTGTGCAGCAGACATTTTGGGAAAGTAAGTAACTTGGGTAGAACTGAAGTGTGTGAACAATTTTGAAATCCTGAAAATGTGAACTTGGCCAAGGTCTATGGGTCCCATTTTTCTTACCTTCACAAATGAGAAAGTTGGTTTGGATTAGACACTTAACACTAACATCCTTCATCTTTTAATAAGATTTTTAAATTTTTAGAATACTTCTAGATTTACGAAAAGTTGCAAAGATGATACAGAAAGTACCCGTATACCCTTCGCCCAGTTTCTTCTACTCTTAACGTCTTACTTTATATGGAGGGTTTGTCACAACTAAGAAACCAGCGTTGGTACATTGCTATTAACGAACTTCCATACTTTGTTAGAATTTCACCAGTTTTTCCCAACGTCATTTTTTCAGTTCCAGGTCCCATCCAGGAAACTGAATTTCATTTGGTTCTCATGTGTCCTGAGACTCCTCCGGTCAGGGACAAGTTCTCAGACTTCCCTTGTTTCCAATGACCTTGACACCTTTGCGCAGTATTGATCAAATGTTTCGTAGAATGTCCCTCAGTTTGGATTTGTCTTATATTTTTCTTATGATTAGACTGGGGTTATGGGTTTAGGGGAGAAAGACCACAGAGGTGAAGTACCATTCTCATCACATCATATCCAGGGAGGAATATCTGCATAAATTATTTGGAATTCTTCTGTGAAGAATTCTTCTGTTTCTCTTCTTTCCCTTTATTTATTCAGTAATGTATTTGTATCAGTGTGGCCTCGTGGATTCTTTGGGTTATAATCTAATGCTATTTTATTTTGGTGTTCAGACTCTTCCTGTTTGATCATTGGGAGCTTCTTCAGATTGGCTCCTTTTTGGGTGTTGAGCACTTTTTACTTTCTGATCTATAAGATGTATCTCTTTTTTATTATTAAGACTTCATATTTTAAGAGCAGTTTTAGGTTCACAGCAAAACTGAGCTGAATGTACAGAGATTTCCTGTATACCCCTGCCCCCGCACGCACACAGCCTCCCCCAGTGTCAATATTACTCGCCAGAATAGTACATTTTCTTTTTAACCAAGGATGAACCTACACTGACACATCATAATCACCCAGTTTACATTAGGGTTCAGTCCTGGTGTTGTATATTTTGTAGGTTTTGATAAATGTATAATGACATATATCCAACGTTATAGTATTATGAAGTGTAGTTCCATTGCCCTAAAAAATCCCTGCTTCCATGTTTTGGCTCTTGTAAATAGTGCTGCTGTGAAACATTGTGGTGCATGTATCCTTTCAAATTAGAGTTTTCATCTTTTCCGGATATATGCCCAAGAATGGGATTGCTGGATAATATGGTAGCTCTATTTTTAGTTTTTTAAGGAAGCTCCATACTGTTCTCCATAGCGGCTGCACCAGTTTACATTCCCACCAACAGTGCAAGAGGGTTCCCTTTTCTCCACATCCGCTCCAGCATTTACTGTTTGTAGATTTTTTGATGTTGGCCATTCTGACTGGTGTGAGGGGATACCTCATTGTGGTTTTGATCTGCATTTCTCTAATGATTAATGATGTTGAGCATTTTTTCTTGTGCCTGTTGGCCATCTGTATGTCTTCTTTGGAGAAATGTCTGTTTAGGTCTTCTGCCCATTTTTGGATTGGATTGTTTATTTTTTTGATATTGAGTTGTATGAGCACAAATTTCTGATTCAGTAAGTCTGGGATGGGATCTGACATTTCTATCAAGTTCCTAGGTGCTGCTGGTCTGTGGAACACACTTTGAGAACCACTGCTCTAAATCATTGAATGAGTCAGAAGCACAGTTAACAATTTAACCCTATTTTCCTGGTCTAAGTCACCAGAACACTATTTGAAAACTCAACCACAGAGATTCATCATCAACTTTCCTTCTGACAATCAAACTAAAAGGTTATACATTTTAATTACTACCAAATTGAGGTGGATGTCGTTTGGAAATTATCTAAATTGGAGGTAAGGGATGCCAAGAGGATTTTTTTAACTTCCCATTTCGAAAGTTAGGTCATTTCTTCTTAAAGATATTTAACAGGTACGTATGATTAAGAAAACAAACAAGATATCATGGCTTGGAATATCAGCATATCTTCTTTTTAAATTTATTTTTATTTTTTTATTGAATGAAAGATTCTTAAAATTCTGTAGTGCTTTACAACTTGCAAAAGTTTCACACAGGTGATTTCGTATAATCTCCTTATAACCCTCGACAAGACCTTGAGTTACTATTTGTGCAACACTGGGAAGCCACCTCTTCAGACCACAGTTAGACTACATGTAACATCAGAAGGTCAGACTAGGTGACTGGAACGGGCTTTCTAGACAGAGTGTTCTAGTGTCCATTCATTCATTCATTTAGCAGATGTTTTTAATAGCTGTTTTGAGCCAGGCTCCATGCGGGTACTGGGAATAAAGCCATGAACATGACCGATCTGAGTGTTTTAATTAGGGAAATACAGGGTGGTGTGAGTTGAGTCAGGAAAACGGGTTTCACTTCTACCATCACCACGGGATAACTACCATCCAAGATTCCTTTTTGCTTCTCTTTCACCTGCAACAAAATAACATTATAACAAGCTTCCAACCTACGAATCACCCACATAAATCACTGCACGTGTGAGGCAAGACCACCAATAACAGAAGAAAGCATTTATGATACATCTTTCCCCAAAATATGAGAATTAGAACAATGTATTTTCTGTTCTAACAGAACCAACCATTGTAACGCCATTTTCCTATCTAAAATGTTTTTGTTTTTCCTGAACGAGTCCACTGTAATTGGAAAAGTGAACTACAACAGCCTAGCGCAATCTATTTTCATTGGAGCCCTGAATCCAGAAATGTCATTTGTACCAAACTGTATTAAGGACAGTGAGTAGTTATCAAAACCCAATCAACTGATGACATTTGCCTTATGATCCCGAGAATTAATTATCATCATTTATAAAGCCTACAGAACAACTGAAAACACTTTGCTTTTAGTAGGTTCCTAATACCCAGGATGAATCATGTGCTATTCTTACTTTTGTTATTTTTGCATACCTCATAAATGCATCCTTCGCACAGAATTCCTACAAGAAATCTATCTTCTCCTCAGTAGAAACAGCATTGCATTATTCTGAATCTGATAGATTCAAATCAAAGTTGAATTTTTATTGATGATAGAACTGGGGGATGATCACAGGCACTAACTCCTTTCTCTGAAGCAAAATAATCCTGAGAATTTTGCTCTGAGGATGAAGTTAAACAGTGCACACGAGAGCATTTTGTAAATAGTGAAGAATGATATCAATATTAGTTAGTGTAAGTACCCCTCATTTAAAACTAGATTGTCAATGAATAGAAGCTAATTGCCTATAAAGGAACCATTTTTCTTTTCTGATGTTCCAAAGCCATGGTCTGTTTGGTGGTTTCATTTTGTTTTTAATGTGCATCTGTGAAGGATACACATGGAAATAAAATAGTCACATTGTATTCTTTCTCATCCTCAGGAAATGGAATACTGTAGAGTCAAGGAATAGCAGATGAAACATTTTATCATTGTTTTTTGATTTTGGTGTTGTGTTTTTCTACTTCTTTAAAAGTCTTAAGTATCACAAAAATAGTAAACACTTGCTGCAATGGGTAAACCCAAACGGAAGTTTACAAAGAAATGGCTGGTCAACTCTAACCCTCACCCTCCTCAAATTCCACGTCCAGAATAATGCTAACCATTTACTCAGTATCCCCCCTCCATGTATTTATTCATCTATTCATATGTCTGTGCTTGTCTGAACGTATAGATTACCCTTCTCTCTCCTCTTTCCTTTCCTCCCTCCGTCCTTCCTGTTCCCTCCCCCTCTCCCTCTCTCCATTCTTTTTTTCTTTCCTTCTTTTTTCTTCACTTTCAACAAAAATGGGGTATATCATATACCACTTACTAGGAAACTTGCTTATATTGTTACTTAAAAATATAATATGCATCCTTTGCAGTCAGTACATACAGCTCTTATTCTTTTTTAAATCACTTTTTTCAATAGGTACACTCAATCCTTAAGTGTAAACACCCTGTCATTTATTCAACCTGTAATCTATTGGTGAACATTTGTGTTTGCTTTCTTTTCCTTTCTTTTTCTTTTCTTTCCTTATCTTCTTCCTCTTTCTTCTTTTTTTGAGGGGAGAGGGCTATGACAAGAATTTTGTTACAGTAAATTCCCTTGTATATGCAGCTATATGAGCTAGGTCCCCAAAATGAGATTTTAGTTGTTGTTTTGAAAATGGGAAAATACCCTTAGAATTTTGGTAAGAGAGGACAGAGCTAGAATCTTCATATTCGACTATCTCTAGATTGGAGAAAATTGTGCACTATATTTTAATATGTGTAAGGTAGCTATTATTTGAGCAGCAGGATATCTGCTCTATGGTATAATGACATCCTTTAAGGATTTTACTGTATTATTATCATTATTACTTGCCTCTTGAAAACTAATCATATTTTATATTTGGTGTGAATGTGAGGTGGGCAGTGATAAAACCAACTTAGTAATAATGGCAATGATTAATGTTAACTATTATTCTTTAGAGTCGCTCATTATTTTATTATTCAGATAAAACTAATATCATGCAGATTTTAGTGCCATGCATATTATGTTGAGATTTAAAATGTGTCTTTTAAATTCCAGATGGCTAGGTGTTCGGCTTTCTGAATTGTCACTGAACTCTGACAGCCAGTCAGTTTCATTATGGGGACATGCCCCCAGCAAGGCTGTAAATGGAGGTTACACAATTTTTAGGGTATGAGAGACTCAGTCTTATTCACAAAATACGTCAAAGGTTAGTATTTATTTCCTTTTCCCCGTATGCATTCTGTGGAATTGTGAAATGTAGGTAGTGAACTAGGGTTTGTAAATCAAATGCTATACAGAAAGCACCAGTTTTGGGAAAGTATACCCTGAGTGCTTTTGTAAGGAAAGCTTTTGAAACAAGGATGCCCATTTATAAAAAGACATGTCTTAAGAATTTGGAGTATTTTTAAGATCCCATACTCTTAGAGGACTACAAACACAGTAGGAGATTTTTTTTTTAACTTTTTTTTTTTTAGTGGTATGAGAGACGGCAGTCTTTTTTAAAATTTGTTTATTTACTTTTGGCTGTGTTGTGTCTTCGTTGCTGCACGCAGGCTTTCTCCAGTTGTGGCGAGCAGGGGCTACTCTTTGTTGCGGTGCGCGGGCTTCTCATTGCGGTGGCTTCTCTTGTTGCGGAGCACAGGCTCTAGGCATGCAGTCTTCAGTAGTTGTGGCATGCGGACTCCAGTACTTGTGGCACATGGGCTCAGTAGTTGTGGCTCCCAGGCTCTAGAGAACAGGCTTGGTAGTTGTGGCGCACGGGCTTAGTTGCTCTGCGGCATGTAGGATCTTCCTGGACCAGGGCTTGAACCCGTGTCCCCTGCATTGGCAGGCAGATTCTTAACCACTACACCACCAGGGAAGTCCACAGTAGGAGATTTTAAACCCACTTACAGTAGAAGCCACGCCCCTGTAAGAAGGTGGCATGTCTCCAACCCGAAACAGACACTCATCACTTCTGATCACCAGGTGAGTAGATCAACAGCCTCATGTCTGGTCCTCCCCAACGAAGTCTTAGATTGATGGTCTACTGATTTCCTTTCGATGGACACTGGGGTCAGACAAACCATGAACGGGGCTGTCCTTTGAAGCTGTTCTAGAAATAACAGAGCAGAGACCTCACGCAGGCCTCCACACTCCGAGGAAAGGGAGGAAGATCGTCCCTTTGGTCCAGACACTCTTCTGCTCCAATTCTTATCAGAATTGCGAGTGGCTCCCCATTGGCACCATTGAGGGTGATTAATGATGGGGTGAAATCCTGGAGTTCGAAGGGCGCACAGGCAAAATTTTTATTTTCACGGGATTCTATGACTTGTGACAGGCCCCACATGATGGGATTTGTAATTGTCAGTATTGTCAAAATGGCATTTCTTTTCCCTTTTCCCGTGACTACTGCCTCTGTGTAATTTGTGACACGAGCTATCAAACAGAGCATCAGAGAAAGTGGGAAAACCAACAAAAGCATATGCACCCTCTTTGTATCCATATCTCTGTCCGCTGTTATTAAATCAATTACTAAGGCTCAGTTTTGAGTGGGCTTCTCTGGGTGGAATTGCTCTTTGATCATCTGGTAACTGTCAGCTGAGGCTTTAACTCTTTACTGGTTAAGCCCTTTTAGCTCCCTTAAGAGAGAATATAAGTACCAATGAAATAAAATGAAGTAAAATAGAATAAAATGGTATCGATGCAGAGGAAGTGGCGGTTCGTCTTAAAGTAAATAGCATAAATATGCAAAGACTTAGGGAAGAGAGTCACTGGCCTAACTTGCACAAATAAAGGACGAAGGCCATGTTCAGAATAGTGCCGATTTATTCTCTCTCTATTCCAGGCGAAATTCCTCCGGGTGAAAATTATTTGTGTCTACTGAAAAAGCTTTCCTCCAGTAATTTAATGTAGTCCATTCAATAACACTTATTCAACAAAAATGTCTTTAAAGGAAAACCAACCAGGAGGAGATAGTGTATGTTATCTTGTAAAATAAGTTGTGGTATCAAATTGTTTGAGTCGGAACTACTTTCTATTTTTTTAATTTGAGTGGGCAAGGTATGGAAACCTCTCTGTTCTTCAGTTTTCTCTTCTGTTACGTGGGGATGATAATTGTATCTCTCTTTAAGGGTTTTGGTGAATATTAAATGTGTTAATATATGTAGGGGGCCCAGAACAATACCTAGTACACGATAAGAGTTTTGTAAATGTTAACCAATATTATCGCAGGCCAGCAATGGGGCAGGGATGGAGATAGAATAGACTGTGAATTTTCAATGTCTAAGAAAGTCAGAATTAGTAGTAAAAATATGATAAACACACAAATAATATGAGATAGAATATGCTCCGTCAAAAAGAAGGAACAAAATTCTGTGGCAACGGATATTATTTAAAGAAAGCTGTCGTGATCATCTTGCCTTGACACAATGAGAGTTAAGCTTAAAGTGTTTATAGGTGTGGTCTTGAGTAATTGCACTGGAGATATTTGTACCTCTCAGCATGTTGGTTGGAAGACTTTTGCAGATCTGTGCTTTCTTGAGCTAAAGGAGTTGAAGCAATTAGGAACTGAGCATTACATGTAAATCACACAACTAGGAATCATCCTGAATTTCTAGTGATGTAAATTTGGGAGGATGAATCAGTGAACTACAGATTCCTCCTTTTTTTTTTTTTTTTTTTTTTTGCGGTGCGCGGGCCTCTCACTGTTGTGGCCGCTCCCGTTGCGGAGCACAGGTTCCGGACGTGCAGGCTCAGTGGCCGTGGCTCACGGGCCCAGCCGCTCCGCGGCATGTGGGATCTTCCCGGCCCGGGGCACGAACCCGTGTGCCCTGCATCGGCAGGCGGACTCTCAACCACTGCGCCACCAGGGAAGCCCAATTCCTCCTTTTAATGGCAGAGAAAGGATAAAGGTGGCCTGCAATTGGCCTTTCTCTGTCCTTCTGCCTGAATAAGGCCCTCAGCCCATCCTAATCATCACACCTATCTCTCAGCAGGGCGCTTGCCCAGAAAGCAAAATAGAGCTGAGTTTACTGCAGATGAAGTTCCCTCTTACTCAGCATTTTTGTTCCATTCACGTCTTCAACTGATTTGATGATGCCCAGCTCCCTACATTGGGGAGGGCCCGCTACTTGACTGAGTCCACGATTCAAATGCTAAACTCATCTGAAAACACCCGCACAGACTCACCCAGTATGTTTGACCACATATCTAGGCCCATCGTGGCTCAGTCAAGTTGACATAAAATTAACCATCACAGATGGGGAGATGTAGCAAAGTTGATTATTCTTCTCGGTTGATAGAAGAAAACAACTGAGTTTACTTGGAAATAGCCAGTCTTTAATAGAGATACTTACTCTCAATTTTGCTGCCAGGATTTGGACAATTGAGTCGATGGGTATTTAAAAATAGGTGATTGGTTATCCATACATTTATTCAATGTATCAATTCACCACTGATCAACAAACATCTGCTGAGAGCCTGCTGTGTGCCACCGCCAGGTATAAAATGGTGAATCCAAACAGATAGAGTCCTTTCCCTCAAAGTTAAACATTGGGGTCAGTCACATCTATTTACAAGATTCTAATTTAGTTACTAATTTATTCTTATTCTCATGACTTTGAAAAAGGTAAATGGATGAGATTTAGAATTAAATGAGGCTCAGAAGGATTGTCTCACCTGAGGTCACAAGGCACATTGGCATTGGAGCCTTGAAAGCTGGGCTGGACCAAGCTGCTCTGAATGACACTGGCCCACCTAGAGCAGTCCAGTAACAAGACATAGTCCTACAGAATGCCTGCCAGACGATCCTAGGATGCTTTTATAATTTCGAACTGCATTTTAGTCATTTTTATTGGCTCTTCCTGTAACACCCTGTGTGGTCTTTTGACAATGTTACCTTCATTTTAAAGTTAGACAAAAACAAGTCTTTGTGCAAAAAGGGGTAAGGTGGGAATCAAATGAGAGAATTTTTTAAGTGACCCAAGGTAATATAAAGAGCTCATGGCAGAGCTGAGATCGGAACTCATAATCAGTGGGAAGCTTTTTGAGCTCTACTCTTTCCCAGACTTAACGAAGTTTTATTATAGGAATTGGCTCACGAGCGTACGGAGGCCAAGAAGTCCCACTGTCTGCCATCTGCAAGTTGGAGACCCAGGAAAGTCAGTGGGGGTAATCTAGTGAGTCCAAAAGTTTGAGAACCAGGGTTGCAAATGTCTAAGGCAGGGAAAAAATGGACGTCCCAACTCAAGAAGAGAGAGACTGAATTTGCCTTTTCTTCATGTTTTTATTCCATTCCAGTCCCCAGTGGATTGGATAATGCCTGCCCATACTGGGGAGGACAATCTTCTTTCCTTGGTCTGCTGAATCAAATGCTAGTCTCTTCCAGAAACACCCTTACAGACACACATCTGGAAACAATTTTTACCTTCTTTCTTTCTGCTATAGAATATGTCCTGAGACAATGAATTGGCATGATATTTTCTGATTTGAGCACGAGCTCTGGGGTACTTGGGTTAGCTGGACTTACATTTTGTATCCCCTGTGAATTAGTATTTCTTAGGAAGTGGGTTTCAGAATACTGGTTTCCATGATCGAAATATGTTTGGGAAATTCCCCCGTAGAATATAGGCCTCATGTGGACAGGCTACGTTTTCATGGCAATATGCTTAGCATCTAAATTTATGCAACCACCCTGGCACATGGTTGATACTCACTAAATATTTGTTGAACGACTGAATCTAGGAAAACTTTTCACCTTCACATATTTTCCTGTTTAAGGTCTTGAAAAATCGATGAGGGACACTTGCTTCACTTTTTAAAATTCAGTCTTTACTCTGTCATTTCTGGGGAACCTACTTTGGGAAGCCCTTCTGGAAGATGTCTTCTTGTCTGGCTCCCATGAAAAGGAGGGCAACTTTGATCATTAAAAGGCTTTGGAGGAGGAGGCAATCGTAGTCCTGTTGATGGTGGGGTTTGCTTCCTGTTTCCAAGATGTTGAAAAGCATAGAATGCTGCATGAAGAGGCACTTGGGGATTCTTCCTGGACAGCAAACAGCTCTTACAAAACAACCATTTGATGAGCTCAGTACAAATGAATCGGAAACATATGAATTCAATTTCCCTTGAAACCCATGTGGCTTTAACAATTAAACATCATCACGATTAGTAGGGAAACAAATACACAACAGGGATTTCATGGAGTCCAAACATTGGAGAACATGTCTGAGGTCTTCCCTGAGCCCCAGATGGGGTCATTCCCATAGAACACGGGGAGTTCCGGCTGTTCTACTGGTGACAGGAAAAAAAAAACATCCTTTTTCCATTGCAACCTGTTGGGGACATGAGGAATGACTCTCCCAGCAGCTCCGTGGAGGAGAAATGGGTATTTTCTTAACGATAATGGGTGGAGTAGAGTTAGGATTCGGGAGGATTATAATTTTCTGTTTATTACACTGATAATGTACCTGGAGAGAGAAAGTGCACAGGTGTTGGGTATGTGTCTGTTTTACAGTCACGCTCTCCAAGGAACTCCAATCTCTCCAAAGGCATTATCTCATTTGTTTTTATTATTTGTGCCCAAGAGGCGTGTGTGATTATTCCGGTTCCACATTTAGGGGCAGAACCTGAAGTAAGATGTGGCCAAGATCGCACAGCTGGCCCGTGGACCGGCCAGACAAGAGCGAACCTCTCCAGCGCTCAGCCTGATGATGTCCACCTCTGGATCCACCTGCCTCTGGATTAACAAAGCCATGTAGAGCATTACTATATATTAACTTGAGACTGGGTCTCCCAAGGGGAATTCTGGCTTTTGCCAATGAAGCTGTAGCACTGAGCAAACGGCTAAGGAAGATACAATTAATTTTTTCCCTCATGAGTAAAATCATTGTATAAACTATCTCAGCAGCCTCTGGGGCTGGATGCAAGACACTGAATTATATATCACTGAAGCTGATCTTTCCATCACACAGCTCGAGGCCAAAATGAAAACCCAAAAGGCCATATTATCGTATGTCAGTATCCTAACTTAATGGGTGTGGCAGTTTTCTAATTGGTTCAGACATGGGGGAAAACCTTGGGCCCCCCCTCACTTCATTTCCAAAGTATGGTAAATGTATTCTTTTTGCACCCATAGGGACTAGTCTGTATGATCTAATGTTTGGAGCTTTCTATATCTAGTTCATCTTTCTCAAATATTTTTTCCCCACAAGATGATCCTTCAGGGTTTATTTAATATGATATTTTAAAGCTCGAGAAAAATTCACAGGTGACCCAAATCAGTAGTTCTGAATCCTGGCTGAGCCTTAAACTCATGGGAGGGGGCTTTAACCAAAAAATACCATACTGAGAAGTACTGGTATGCCTGCTCTGAGAAGGGGCAGTTCCTCAAATCTTCCAGGTGATTCCTTTGGGTGGTAGGAGCAAGCACTGACCTACACCTGCTCCAACACATTTGCTAGAAAGGTGAAGCAGCGCCCACACTGACCGCCATGGTGCTTTCTGTTCCCATGATTTGTTCATTTCAAAATGTATCCGTGTGGACACCTGTTTTAAAATGTACCTGGGATTTGTTTTAATCTGATGTATTAAGACATACAGACATAGAAATGACATTCATGGCTTCCCTGGTGGCGCAGTGGTTAAGAATCTGCCTGCAATGAGGGGACACGGGTTCAAGCCCTGGTCTGGGAAGATCCCACGTGTCGCGAAGCAACAAAACCCGTGCACCACAACTACTGAGCCTGCACTCCAGAGCCCGCGAGCCACAACTACTGAAGCCCACGTGCCACAACTGCTGAGCCCGCGCACCACAACTACTGAAGCCTGTGCTCCTAGAGCCCATGTTCCACAAGAGAAGCCACTGCAATGAGAAGCCCGAGCACCGCAACGAAGAGTAGCTCCTACTCACTGCGACTAGAGAAAGCCCACAGCTAGAGAAAGCCCGTGCACAACAACAAAGACTCAATGCAGCCAAAAATAAATTTATAAAAAGAAAAAGAAATGACAGTCATGATGGAAGAAGTTTCTAGTCGCAGACCCCTAGAAACCAAAGACCCAGCATGCCATGTAGGGTCACCTGGGGAAGCACCAGGACCAGCCAGGAGGCAGGGAGGAGGGAGCAAGGGGGATGCATGGGCAAAAGTCTTTATCTCACAGGAAGGAATGACCAAGGCAAAGTAAGCAAGCTGAACAGCTTTAGGATTGAGTAATGTCATGAGTTCAACAAGCTCTGGGGTGTATGGATGGCTCCTACTTATCCAGTGCCTGGCCCTGTGGTGATTTAGGACAGGACAATAGTGTCCTTGAAACAGAGCAGGACCCTATGGTCCTTTCCCTCCACCATGTCCTCAGCCTGCATTTTGTCTCTGGAAAAACTTTAGCCAAAGAATAAGTTTAATCAGAGAAGTGAGAAAATGCAGAAACGAAGGAAAACAGTCCAACAAGACTAAATAATAATAGTTGAATTATCAAGCATAGTCAAGGACCGTTAGTTCCTTCTCAAGGGCTATAGATAATGTTCTGAGCCATATCCTGTGAGCTGTCTTGTAAATACTGAAACCCCCACCGGGTGGAAGAAGTTAACTACATAATAACCAGACTGTAGCCGTGACATAAGCTGCCACAATTCTGAGAATTGGCCTCAAAGGAATGGGAATGAACGGACCCTGGAACTGAAGATCAGCTGTACTTAAAACAATCAAGATGACACTGGTCAGACCACTGCATGACCAATTTCAAGATGACGGTCAGGCCTGACTGTGCTGTTTCTGCATGTAGCCCCCTCCCTCTGCCTATAAAAACTTTTACCCGCTGGTTGTCTTTGCGGGGGGAATCTGCCTTTGGCCAGGAGTCCACCCTCTCCCCCTCCCCCTCCCCTCCTCCCCGGTTGCCAGCATCCAAAGTAAAGCAAACTTCCCTTTCCACCAACCTTGTCTCTTTGTTGGCTTTTGAGTGGCGAGCAGCTGGACCCACTTCGGTAGCATCGTGACTGCGGGAGTCTGATGGAAGGATGCAAATGGGGCTATGGACTCATGACTGCTCAGTTTGTAAATCAAAGACACACACACAAGTGAGTCTCTTACTCTCTCCAGGAATTAGCTAAACAAGGGAGGGCAGTCCCTCCTCTGATCCACAAAGTCCCAAGATGCCAAAGCATCCCAAAATAGAGAAAAAAGTTAAACACATGTTCAATACAGTATTACCTTAGCCATCAGAGTGCTAATGGTCACGAGGGTAAAATAGTAATAAAAAGTTTTGACTAGATGTTTTCAGTTTACACACAGTTTTCAGGTTGTCATATCCTTCCTAGAAAATCTATTAGGTGCACAATAATACCATCATCTACTGATATGGACACCAAGGCAGAAAGAGAGAAAGTGACATTGTTTCCTTGTAGGGGAGTTAGGATTTGAAACCAGATCTTTTGCCTCTTAGCACCCAGCTCTGGCCATGCCCATCACTGTCTGATGGGAGCCTCGGAGTTTTCCTCTAATAACTGCCAGGCAGAATGGCTGCCGACTGTTTACAAAAGCACAGCAATTTGTCTCCCACTGTGGCCGGTGATCCTGGCCTGGGTATGTCCTGCTAGAAAACTGGAACAGGAGCGAGCTCTCTGCATTTCAGAGCAAGAAGAGAACATTCCCCCAGTGCTTCAGGTCGGATGTGTGAGATTTTCCTTGAAGAGCATCATTAGAAAGGGTGTCTACACATCACATATAAATACTGACGGGCCAGCCACAGAGACTGTTGTAGATTTTGACAGACAAGACCGGGAGCTCCACTAGCGAGCAAGTGGGCACCTTGTCATGTATGTGCACTTCGATGAGATGAAAATGTATCTGTGGCTCTGGGTCCTTCCTTACCATCCTTCTATGGCTATAAGGACATCCAACAAACATTTAGACAGAGAACCCTTTAACCTGCTTCTCAGAGGCAGTGAATCAAGTCAGAAAAGTAATTCAACCCTCACTCCCAAGGTACAAGGAAAGGGAGGAAAAACTGTTTCTTTAGATTCCATCCTCCCCACGGAACCATTTGTCACTTTCCTCAGAGAGTCTGCATCAATCCCATCTGGACCACTTGCTAGAACAAACATGGTGGAAACGGAAGCTGGTAACATCCATCCTTGGTGTAGCAAGGAGGAGACTCTGGAAGCACGAAACCTCAATACAATACACCCTTCTGTGCCAGCGGATGGGGCCCTGAGCACTGCCCCTTCTTGGTCCTATGTCACCATAGCCAAGATGTGGAAGCAACCTAAATGCCCATCGATAGATGAATGGACAAAGAAAATGTGGCCTATCCGTACAATGGAATATTTTTCAGCCTTTAAAAAAAAAAGAAGGAAATTCTGCCATACGTGACAGCATGGACAGACCTCGAGGACATTACGCTGAGTAAAATAAGCCAGTGACAGAACAACGCGTATTGCGTGATTCCGCTTATATGGGGCATCTAAGATGGTGAAATTCATAGAATCGAAAAGTAGAGTGGTGGTTGCTGAGGGCTGGAAGGAGGGAGAAATGGGAACTTCCTAATCCGTGGGCATAAAGTGTCAGTGAAGTGAGATGAAAAATCTCTGGAGATTCTGTACAACATGGTACCTGTAGTCAACAATGATGTACTGGACAGTTAAACATTCATTAAGAGTGTAAGTATCATGTTGTGTGTTTTTTCCACGATATAACGAAATAAGAAAACATGAACTCTAAATTGCCCTTGTTCTGATCCATTCACCCCTCCTGCTGTCTCTAGGCCACCATCCCTCCACTGGATTCTCACAGAAACCTCATTTCCGTCCTCTTATGAAATATTGAAAAACACGATGGTTCCCAGCTGGGCACAAAAGCTTGGAGGACAAGGGATAAACATTCTCTTCCTACTTCTTCGAACCACAGGAAAACACTTGAACTTCAGTTGCCTCAGAATTCTCTCCAGAGGAAGAATCCAGCCCCCAGGCAGTCTTGCTGAAGCCGCGAAGACACTAAGAATCTCTTGAGACAGAGCAAAGAGCCCAGGGAAACCCCTCAACTCCCCTGGCTTTGTGGTTTTTACCAAATAATCAAACACACATTTCCTATTTCTTGAAACATTCTGGGATGTGCCGTTGCGTTTTAACATCATGTTTAGAGAACACAATATTTATCCATTAGCAGTTTTCTGTCAGTGCGTATTAAAATGACAGGCTAACGTTAATGTCATATCAAAAGTTCAGGAGCCTTTTGAGTTTGATATTAAGTTATTGAAAGCAATTATTCTCTTTCTAAAAGCCTTTTATTTAGAACATCTGCTGTTACATTATTGGACCTAGATTTCATGGAATGTAAAAGACCTTTAATTTAGTTACTTTTGTAAACCATAAATATTAGTGATTTATACCTCATAATCATTCTTCCAGTGACAATTGCCAAACTATAACTTTATACAAAGCCACTTGTAATTTTAACAGACATTGAAGGCATTGCAAACTGTTGTTATGCAAACGTCTGCATACAAGATAGGAGTTCCGCCAGGTACCACGGTTCACGTTCCTATGTGGCAATCCATCTCTCACCATGGATCTTCCCAAGCTGCTTCCTCAGCATTTACCCCTTTCTTAAAGCAGGCAGTAGCTTCACCGTCCAAAGCTCATGTAGGCTAAATAAACACTGATACTGAGGCTGATTTGTGAATATCTTGCTCATTTTTCTTCTAAAATCATAAGCTACAATGTTAGGCTTTGTCTCTTTTCCTCTCATTCTTTCATTCATTCAACAGATGATCCCTGAGCATCTTCTAGGTTCCAGACTAAACTTGGCTCCAGGGTTACCATTGTGAAAAATCCAGATCCCGTTTGTGAACTGCCCTTAGGAAGACTGTACTTTGAAAATGAATTTATTACAAGACCAGCAGAATTCATCACAACATACACCATTACAGCAGAGCTTACTCATTTGTCATGTAATATTATCATTTGCATATTCATGTTTTATTAGTTCATTGGAAGCACAATTAGCAAAATCGTCTTAAATACTTTAAAAAGTCCAATTCCTGTTGAAAGGACATATACAGCTGTCTGTAAGTGAATAGAGGTTTTGGAAGATGCAAGAAAATTGTGTCAAATGTCTGTCTCTGAAATTTGTTGATAATGACTCAAAAGACTTCGATTTCGCTTTAGCAAACAGTTGTTTTCTTCAGAAGAGGGAAAAATGCGTGTATCAGATGGAATGAGAGGTATGCACAGTATGAGAATAATGCCTAACTTTATAGCAAGCCTTTATGGATTGCTGATCCATTTTGATTACAGCTTGTCGACTGGTCGTACTGGAGCATTTATATGATTTGTTCTCGTGCCCAGTCATCGTTCTTCCTTCTCCATTTTCTGCTCTTCTTTATCACCATAGTGTCTCCTTTTGGTCTAGTAACCTGTGTGATCTTTGCTCTCAGATATCATTAGCATTTCTCCTATAATTTCTCAGTGGTCTCACATCAGCTGTTTTTCACACATCTGAAAATTTGGATAAATAAATAAATGCACGGAGACCGATAGGCTTCTTGTAAGCAGTTCCCACCAACCAGTCATCTGTTCATACCAGCAATTTGCAAGTAATATGGTGTGACTTTCATATATTCCCTGCATACTCCCTCTCACTGGACACCTGAAATTACATAATTGCATGAAAATTGTACCTCGCTCAACCTGAGGGAAACACATATCACTGGTTTATAGGGAGAGGTATTAGCAAACCCATAATCGTGTCTAAGGAAGTATAGAGAGAGTATTAGTGAGATTAGCATTTTCTGTCAAAAGTACCATTTCTGGATTTGCAGAGTATATGAGTCAATTGAAATATTCTTTGCACAAGTTATAAAGAGGTAGTATGTATGGTGAGGTGGGAAGGGGTGGGCTTTATAGACAGACGGGTATGGATTAAAATTTCTATTTTGCTTCTTCCTAATATTAAGATAAGGCTCACCCAGCTTCACTTTTTTACCTGTAAAATGAGGATAATAAAACATATATCCTAATACACCACACAAAAAGGATAGTTTCTATCCTTTTTCTTCCTTCGAGGGAAAAAACAAAACAAAACATGTGTTTAAAATATGCACCACTCAACACCATCAGACAGGAATAATTTAAAGTACCAAGTTTGAGTTGATACATTTGGAGACGGAGACTATTAAATTTCCTTGTTCAGAAGAAACATAATTAGCATGATTAGTTTGGAATTTTTTTCATGCCAAATTTGCTTTCTAGTCCTAAAATAATGTTGTGCAAATTATTGGCAAGTTGTTTCGTGTTCATGCGTAATAAAAAGAGAAGAAAATCTTTTTCTTATGCTTAAATGCCTATTTAGTTCCATGTGGGCCATTTCCTTTGAACCGAATGCAAATGAGTCAGGGTTGCAGCTATTTCACAATCTTCCTTTAATCAAGATCACTACAAAGCATCAGCCCACTGGGTGATGGGTGACATAAATCATATTAACTTAATTCTGTGTTTCATTAAAGGATTTAGCACTTTTATGAACCAGAATATCTGGGTCAGTGCCATAGAAACTTCGATCAAATTGCAGAGCTTATAGATTCAGTGATCTGTAGATCATCGTCTGAGATAAAGATGAAGTTCTGCTCCCCCGCCTCACACTGGCCTTATTAGTACGTAGTTACCTTTCAAGAGTTCAGGGCTTTGGAAGGGGCCAGTTGGATCCTGGCCCCAGAATGTAAAGGAGAAATCCAGATCTCATAAAACGTTCTGGACATGGAAGAATAATCATCTCTGCATTCTTTTTTTCCCCACACAGTTGAAATACTTCTATGATTTCTCTATTTGCCTGTTTTCTCAACAATCCTAAAAGACAAAATTGGCAGTAAAAAAAATACACTAAAGAATACTGTCTAAATGTCCCTTTTCACTTAATACTGTCTACCCTGGGAGAGTTTTTTTTTCTTTTTTATTCCTATAAGATGAGTCAAATATGACAACCCAAGCCTGAAAATTTTCCCATACTTCCACACTTCAAGCACTTCTGTATAATATCTAAATATTTATATTTCCTTTTCAAATGACAGGCCCAAGAATGTTTCTGTAATATTCATGAGAACATAGAAATTGTTAAGCATCTTTGCCTCCTGAAGAAGGGAAATGAGAAAATCTGGGAAGAAGGATTGAGCCCAAAGTTTACAAAGGTTTCCAACATCTAAGTGGTTATCATCCAGTCTTGACTGGATTGTCTACGTTTTATAATTCCCTGGGCCTGACAGTAATTTGTGGTGGTGGTTCTCATTCTGTCTTGCTGTTTGTGGTTTGGAAACAATAGATCCTTTTTCTTTGTCAATCTCTGCTACTTCTTCATAAAATTTATCTCATTCAGTTATAAAGCCATACAGCCCTAGAATGTGGAATTCTGGGGAACTCAAGAGAGGCTTTATTTCGACTCCTCATTTTGTTGTGGAAAAATCGAAGCCTTTGAGTGGTGGGAAGACTCACCCAGGCCCACACTGCAGAGCTGGGACTAAAATGTGTAAATGGCAACGTCTGCATTTTCTCTCGAAAGCGAGCCTTTCACATTCAAGTTAGGAGACACGTTCGGGTCCTTGCTGATCATTCTCTTTTTAGCATCGGTATTAAGGCAAGTATCTGTTTAAATGTTAAGCAAAAAATAAGAATAGGACCAATTTGTGCTTTGCTTTGTTTTGGCTCCACTTAATTTCAACCAATCTCTAATATTTCACTTTTTATATTTTCTTTTTTCTTCTTGATACGAATTTTTGAAATTGAAATTCATACACACACACACACACACACACACACACACATATAATTGTTCACTGTTTTGCTCTTCTTCCCCTTCTATGACAACTTCTCAAAGCCAAAATATCATCTGGGGCTTTGTTTCCCCACCATGTCAGAAAAATAAGTGTATTTTGCTCCTCTGGATTAGCTATAAAGAAACTAATTTTATATACACATATATAATTTAGCCTTAAAATATATATGTCCAGTCATGATACTGGCTGAGTGCAGGGATTATAATAGTTTGTATGGTTCATCAGCTGAATCATACTTAATAGCTGCATCATTTATAACACAATATTTACACTTAGTGAATCAATTCATTTCTTAGTAAATGCTCAAATCGGTGACTGGCGTTTTTGAATCCAAATACCCAACTTTAAGTCTTAACTCCACTCCTTTCTATCTCCCTGACTTAAGGCAAGTCATTTAGCAACACTGAGTCTCAGTTTCCTCAACGGTACAATAACAAGAGCAGTAGGAACAATAATGATCTTCTCACCCCTCTCACTTCAGTATCACTTCAGGGCTTCAGTATCACTACTCTTTTTATCTGTAAGGGAAGCTTGTGCCCTGGGATGCCCTGTCCACCGCTATCGCCCCCACTGCCAAAACACGTGCCAATTAGCTAAAATATACCAAAAGCTTCCCGGATCTATGCAAGTCATGTACAGGTTTGACTTAAAACACTTTTGCACTACTCAGCCCTAAAAAAGAACAAAAGAATGCCATTTGCAGCAACATGGATGCAACTAGAGAGTATCCTACTAAGTGATGTAAGTCAGAAAGACAAATACCAGATGATATCACTTATATGTGGAATCTAAAATCGGACACAAATTAACCTATCAACGAAACAGAAACAGACTCACGGACATAGAGAACAGACCGGTGACTGCCAAGGGGGAGGGGGTCGGGGGAGGGATGGGGTGGGAGGCTGGGATTAGCAGAGGCAAACTATTATATAGAGAATGGATAAAAAATAAGGTCCTATTGTATAGCACAGGGAACTATATTCAATATCCTGTGATAAACCAGAATGGAAAAGAATGTGAAAAAGAATATGTGTGTGTATATATATATATGTATAACTGAATCACTTTGCTGTACAGCAGAAATTAACACAACATTGTAAATCAACTATACTTGAATTTAAAAAATTGATAAAAACCACTTTTGCCACTTTTTCTATACCATTGCTTATATTTCTGTTTTGAAGCAAAGTATGAAACTTTGAAAGGAAAGGTGACAAGATATCAACAGTGTTTTTTATTTTGCATCCGAGACATAATGGGATAGCACTCGTTAGTGTAGCAGAACCTCTTGTGAGGAGATATGTATTCAGCTCTAACCCCTGTCATGGCAGAAAACCATCAAATTGCCTCAACTCCAGATGATAAAGAATGAGACTGAGGAAGAAAGATCTGTCCTGAAAGGATAGTCATCCTAGAAATCCAGAAACTAGAAGGCCCAGGGGAGAGGTTAAGGCTACAGCCCAATCTTGTCTTAATTTTGTTAATCAGACTTTTGTTAGCACAGGACACTATTTGCAAACGCTGGAAAAAATCAGAGCCTGTGAATAGGACCCGGGACACATCATTACTTTCATTATCACCGAGGAGCAATTTCTCAAGCAGACTTCCTAAAAGGCATTTGGGCTTCTGTCTCCTGTATGAAGATAATTATTTCTGTCACGATGAATAATTTAACCACCATTCCCAACTGCCACCCTCAGACCACTCACGGCTTTCAAAGAAGGAGATCACTGCTTTGTAACATAACAGCTTCTCTATTTTATGGACCTGGCAGAAAACGGAATGAAAGAAAGTGTTCCCAAACCTTCCATCCCCAAAGCATTTGTTGGTGTCACTTGGCTTTTTCCAATGTAGAATCACTTTAGCACTGAATGTTTCCTTGGACAATGACAGGAGCCTGATTAAGTCAATACGGTGATCCAGGCACACAGAAACTACGCAGAGTAAGGTTTCAGACCTGGATTTATCTCCTGCTGAAATTATTTGCTTTAATCTCTCTTTACACCTCTCTAATTCTAGTGAAAATGTTGCCTAATAAAAGTCCAGGAAGTGAAGTTCTTGGCCTGGAGCCGTCCCACACTGGCTGGGTAACCTCACACCCCTTGGGGCTCTGTTTCTTCATCCGTAAAACGGGTCTGGTGACTTAAAAGACTGTTTTATTTTGAAACAGTCTCAAACTTAGGAAAAAAGTCATACCTTCAGTACAAAGAACTTTCCCTTCCTGAACCTTTGGAGAGAAAGTTGCCAACATGGTGCCAATGTGGTTCTCCATCGACCTGAATACTTTAGTGTGTATTTCCTACAAACAAGGGGAAAATCTACCATGCAACCACCCAAATCAAAATGCATTCACATTTCACCAGTTCCTTCAGTAACATCCTTTTTAGCGCAGGGAACCAGTTCCTAATCATACGCTGCTTTGTTGTGTTTCTTTAATTGTCACGTCATTCATTTCCTTCAATCTGGAACAGTTTCTAGGTTTTCCCTTGGCCTTCATGACCTAGACACCTTTGACTACTTTAGGCTGCTTATTTTATAGGATAGCCCCCAGTCTGGGTTTTCCTGATGTTTCCTCGTGATTAGATTCAGATCTTTGATGTCAACGTCACATCACACAGGGATGCTGTGCTCTGGTGACCGCATCCTATCAGGTGGTGCACGATTTTGGTTGTCACATCACTGATGTTGTTAACTTTAGGCACATGACTAAGGTGACCTCACCCTAATGATGTTTTCTTTTCATAATTATTATGTACCTTGTAGAGATATATGCTGAGACTATGTCAATATCCTGTTGCTTATCAAACTTCTCATTTATTCCTGTCAATATGAACTCATACTGGCCCATTTTATTCAATGGGATGCAATTCTTTACCCTCGTTATTTATTTTGATATTTCAGTTGTCCCAGATTTGGCCCTTGGCAGCCCCTTCAAGCTACCTGCAGTGTCCTTTTGATATGCGCCTATTCTGTGAATACTTTCTTACTTTTTGGCACGAGACAATCCAGACTTACCGTGTACTCTCCCAGTCCCAAATCTGGAGTCAGCCATTTCTCCAAGGAACCCTGGACCCTGTTAGTAGATAGTAGTATTTAGAAATAATATCTGGGCACTGGGTGGGTTCATTGCACACACATGCACCCATATTTATATCTGTATTTATCTATAGCTATATAGACAGTACTTTGAAAACCATATATTCACACCGGTACCTCCAAATCCAATCTATATCACAGGGGTAATTCCGGTTTTTTGAGTTTCTTGTTTCGGGGGGGGGGGTAGTTGTCTCTGTTTTCGGCTTCCTTCTCTCGTAAGGAGAAAGCTGGTTTCCATTATCCTTAATTCGCTTGTTCCTTTGATCAGAGACCCCACATATCACAGGTCTTCATGCTGCTGGCCCCCTCCCCTGTCCTGGGTCTCCTTCCTGGATAGATTCCCTCCTTCCTCCACTCCAGCTCTGATACTTGCAGACATGCTCCTTATTCCGCTAGGGTTCCAACGCCCCACGTGGACCATCCTCCTGTGGGGACACCCCTATCATCCCACTTGGGCTTCAACACTCTGCTCTGGACCACCACACCCTTCCCCATCCAGCTCCTGGCTCTGCCAACCTGAAGGCTTTTGGACTGAAGTGGTCTAACAACTTTTTGGTCTTGCCTCCCTCCCAGGATGGCTATAAATGTTTGATGAAATAAGGGACTTTATCAATGAACACTTTGCAAACTGGGAAGAGGTTGATGTCCTGGCTGGAGAGTTTCTTGTAAGCTATTAAGCTTGTCAAGCACAGGGCCAGCTCTCTCGCAATGGGTGTCCGTGCACACCCTTCAGTGCTGCCTAGGTGCTCTGCTCTGAACTCCTGCACTCGCCAGCTTGGGGACCAGCCCTCAGATCTGTGCTCACATCTGCTCTCCCAGCCTCAGGCTTGGCACGAGTCCACTCGCACACCGACGTCCCTACCTCTACTACACTCTTCCTTTGCACCTTGTCTTCAGGACTGTCCCCAGAGGGCTTGCGTCAGATTCCTGGGGAAGATCAGAGCTTAAAACGGGCGTAAGATGCTGACGGTGACATACAGCGTATTCTTCTCATCTCTCAGTTAAGATAAAGCTGACTTCTGTAACAAACAAACCAACCCAAAAGAGAATATTTATTTCTCACTTCGATGAATTCCAAAATGAGTGTACATGCTAGGTGGGCGGCTGGATGAGTTGGTTGGGCTGCTTAACCAAATACCACAAACTGGGCGACTTAAACAGATATGTACAGTCTCCCAGTTCTAAGGGTCAGAGACCAAAATGGAGGCGTCAGGAGGATGGGTTCCTCCTGGGGACTCAGGGGAGGCTCTGTGGAGGCCTATTCTCCCTGCATCTTCACGTCATCTTCCGCCCTGTGTGTGTGTCCAGTTTCCACTGTTTGTAAACACCTGTCATATTGGGTTAGGACCGACGCTAATGACTTCACCATAACTTGATTGCCCCTATCTCCAAGTGAGGTCACAATATGAGGTACCAGAGGGGTTGGGACTTTAACATATGAATTTGGGGGGCACACAATTTAGCCCAGAACAGCAGCTGTCCTCCAAGTATTGGAGACCCCGTCTCCCTCAATCTCATGTCGATTGTACTGAGCAAAGGCTTCCAACGTTTCTGTAGTTGGGTCAAGCTGGTGAGAGGAAAAAGAGCTGCGAATATCAAACATCGGCAGGTTTTATGGGTCCCCAGCCTGGAAACAGAGCCTATTGCTGGCTTTCCACCGGCTAGAACTCAGCGTCATGGCAGACAGATGAAGAGTGTGGATTAACCGCGTGTCCAGAAAGGAGAGGAATGGGCTGTGGTGGTTAGTGAGGTAGTATCTTCCACATTGTGCTCTATTCCATGTCACCCAGATTACCCAGGAAAGACATTGTGATCAGGAAATTAAAATTAGCATGCTGGTGCAAGAGCGCCAAGGAGAAAACAAAATCAAAGCTACCATTTCTCTGCACTTCTCAGGACACTCTTTTGTGTGTGTGTGTGTGCGTGCGGTACGCGGGCCTCTCACTGCTGTGGCCTCTCCCGTTGCGGAGCACAGGCTCCGGACGCGCAGGCTCAGCGGCCATGGCTCTCGGGCCCAGCCACTCCGCGGCATGTGGGATCTTCCCGGACCGGGGCACGATCCCATGTCCCCTGCATCGGCAGGCGGACTCTCAACCACTGCGCCACCAGGGATAAGCCCTCAGGACACTCTTGATGTTTTAATGACCAATGTGTGCTCTGCTGAAAAATGATATTGAAGAAAAGAGAGGTCGATGGTCGTCCAATACAGCCTGCACATTTTAGCACTTCGGAGATCCTGCTGCGGGGGGAGGTGAAAACCCACATCTGACCCTGGCAATGTTGCTGCTTCCTTTTGTGTAGCTGAATGGAAGGTTCAGACCTGGATTAGAAACCCTAGCCTTCTCTTAGGAGGTCATTCTTCTTTCCCTGGGGCTCCTGTTATCTTTATTTTATAATATTAATGATAACTGTAACCACCAGCTGGCTTGTGCTATAAAGAGCATTATCTTACAAAACTGAAATTCGCTGCTGGGGTTTTTTTCCAAACACCGTTATGCATAACAATATTTTTAATGGGGTGATTCCTACCAAGTGGTTCACAAAACTCTTGTCATTTTTTAAAGCAGAATTAAATAATACCAGGCAGCAGAGTGTGTAAGGCATAAATTACAGATGGCAGGAGGGCAAAGACATTGTGTGGTGAATAAAATAAGTCCTCAATTATGAGGCCAGTAAGAGACGTATGAGGAGGGAAAATGGAGGCCACGAGAGAGAAATGTTTTCAGATGACATTGAAATCGGGTTGTGAGTGCATGAGGCTCTAAGACCCGAGGGCTAATAGTGCACCTAAAAGAGGTTGTTACTACAGAAGAGAAGGATTTTCTTGGGCACAAAACGTTACTATAAAAATGTAAGCATTTTTAAAAAAATCTTCCACTCGATTGTATAGTCCTAAAAGGCCTGGTCATGTTTATAACATGAACAGAGCTTAGAGCTCATTATATATCTGATGGGTGGTCATGAAACAAAGTGTCATTCCTTCATCTTGATTGGGCAGCATTTTGTTCATACAACCACTATTTGCCCCAACGCTTTCTAAAAGACCATAAGCTCAAAGACAACGTATTTGGTTTTTACACCCTTTTTTCTTTTTCCTAGTCCCCAGTGCTAAGCATACTACCTGGTGTGTAATAGCTGCTCAGTGACTATTTGACAGAAAAGGCAGGGGGGAGAAAGGAAAGTCATTCCATCTAAACTTGTAAAGAAAACTGGGAAAAGACAGGTTTCCAACAGTGATGGGAAAATGATTAATAGAAAGTAAAGTTAGATTACTATCACACACTATATTCTGAAGGAAAAATGTCAAAATAATTAAATACTTAAAAGTAAAAATTACCTGAAATTAAGACGTGTTTAAATTCCAAAAAGCTTAAATATTTAAGAAGAAAAATTAAATGGAATCAAAAACTTCTAGAAGAAAATGACACCGTGATGGTAGTTACATCTGTAATATCAGGATAAGAATGTATGTTCTAAGCATGATACCAAAACCAACAACTATAAAGGAAAGATTAACAATGACTACATAACACCCAAAATAAAATGACATGTAGCAAACTGGGAATATTGATAATACATATATAACAGATAAATTGTTTTAACTTTCTTACAGAATTATAAGTAAAAAGCTCTTATAAATCAGGTTGGACAAAAAGATGAAAATCTAAAGAGAAAAAATGTTAAAATGATTCATTTATCTTTGCTTTTTGTATAATCAGTGTTTGCTTCATATGTTTGAAAGATTTTTTACAGTGCATGCAAAGTTAGTGTCATTACATCTTCTTGATTCATTCATTTATTTATCATTATAAAATATACCTCTTTAGTCCTAGTAACATTACTTGTTTTAAGTCTTTGCCATCTGATACTGATAAAGCAATTCCACCTTTCTTAAGATTACTGTTTGCACGGTATATCTTTTCCATCCTTTAAGTTTTAACCTATAGCTATCTTTGTATTTAAAGTATCTATATCTATTTCTTATAGATACCCTATGTTGGATCTTGTTATTTTATCTAGTTTGAAAAATCTCTGCATTTTAATTAATTTATTTTATTTTTGGCTACACTGGGTCTTTGTTGCTGCACGCAAGCTTTTCTCTAGTTGCGGCGAGCAGGGGCTACTCTTCGCTGCGGTGCACAGGCTTCTCATTGCGGTGGCTTCTCTTGCTGCGGAGCATGGGCTCTAGGCACGCGTGCTTCAGTAGTTGTGGCACGTGGCCTTCAGTAGCCGTGGCTCACGGCTGTAGAGCATAGGCTCAGTAGTTGTGGCACATGGACTTAGTTGCTCCGTGGCATGTAGGATCTTCCTGGACTAGGGCTCGAACCCGTGTCCCCTGCATTGGCAGGCAGATTCTTAACCACTGCACCACCAGGGAAGCCCAATCTCTGCATTTTAATTGGGCTGTTTAGACCATTTACACTTAGGATGATTTTTTCCTTCTCTTCTTTTAGTTTATCTGCATTTGCTCACTAATTTCAAATGCACATTTAATGTTTGTGTAATGACAAAACAGAAGTTTATGGTGTTATTGCAATGGCTATGCCGGTCTTAAAAAGTGAAATGAAGAGTAGCATGGGGTGGCCAAGTGCTATGTGGAGCATTTTAAGATAAGCACCACGGATGTGACAGAGGCCTCACGTTTTTAGTCTGTGACGGTGGACAGATACTAAACCCAGGCCGTTGCCATCTGACCTCTTCCCAATTCAGGTTCTTCTGATGTGAATTATTTTGTCAGCTCCCTCAACCAATGGACTCGTCTTGATAAATCAGTTTTGAAAGGAAGCTACTTTCGGAAGAGCAGCCAACGTTAATGATGACAGTACAGTGAAGGTAGGCTGAAATGACTTCATCTGTTGAGAATGTAAACTCCTTGATAATATTTAAACTCCACGAAGAGAAGCTCTGTCCACTGTAAAAACATAAACCCCTGATAACTTTGCCTGGAATGAGGGGTATCTGGCAGATCTCAGTACCTGGTTGCTAACATGGATTTATTAAGTCATCACAGCAGGATACCCTTAGTTGGAATTCCTTGAGACCCTTTCAAATGTCTCACAGCCAAATACCCAGTAAGTACCCTTGAAAAAATTTGAGCTCTAGAACTGAATTGCTGTGTAAACGAGGCTCGATGGCTGTGTGGAGTCTTATAAGGAAAGATCCGAAGAATTGGGTTAATTAGCTTGGTGAGAAGAGAGTTGAAGGAAAATTTAATGACTATCATTAGGAATCTGAAAGATTATGATACAGAGGCTGTTTCCCAACTGTTCTGAAGAGCCACAGAGAGCAAAGCTTTTGATGACGCAAGAAGGATTTGAATAAGACATGGCTAAGAACTTCTGGATTTGACACTGAAACAGGCTACCAGGGGATGAAATAGTTGTTCCTGGAAACCTTTCAGAATAGGTTAGACAACCCCCTGTTCAATTACCTGGCTCTAGTCCTGGATCAAAGAATTAAACAAATACCCCTTGTGTTTCTTCCATGGGGGATTTGTAGTTCTATTTTAATGAGCCAGTCAGTCTGTCAGAAGAATGTGGAAGAAACTCATTGAAATGGCCACAAAGTGCTTAGTGTTAATTTTTCTAAACATTACCTGTAAGAATGATAATAATTAAATGTAGAGCTCTATACGTTGCAGAGGTTGTGCGTTCTTAGGCTTTAAAAATGCAGCCAGTCAAAACACTTCTAATTGCAAAGAAATTTAAAACTAACACATATACTTCACACCCTGGAAAAGAAATTTCAAAATATGCTATCACCCAGGTCTCACCATGCAAATATCAACACTTTTGTCAACTGTCAAGCAATAAATCAGGTGAGTTTGTGTGCCCTTCAGTAAATACGCAGTCTCCAGTTCTGGCCACAAAGAGTAAAAGAGCTATGGAAGTTCATTTATTTCCCTGAACCATTGGAAAATGTCACTCTTTGTTTGGAGCTGTTCCAAGCCTTAGGGTGCAATTAGGTCCCAGTAGTCAAAATATTCCACAACAAGGAAACCAGCAAATGGGGTATTAACCACACCCTGGTGAAATTCCTCTTTGAAGCAGACTACTAGTGCATTCAATTAAAAACGACTTCAGTTTATTTAAGACTCAGCCCATGAAAACATTCCCGAAAGCTTTAGCTATGAATAGTTTTCTTGTGCACTTTTCCTGCAGCTTTCCAAACCTTAGCCCCAGGGCCCAAACATTCTGCATAAAGCACAAGATCTTGGAAGTGAGACTCCAGGGCCTGGAGGGTTTCTTTTTTTTTTTTTTTTTTTTTCCCATCCTGCAAAGTGTTTAGGAAAGCAAGCTGCTAGCCAACTTTTGTGCCTCAGTCAATTTCCAGGGTCCCAGAGCAGTAATTAGCAATTAGCACTGGCAACAAAATAAGGCACCAATATCTTTTGGCAAAGAGGCAAACACAACACGTGAGGCATTTAGCATTAGTTCACAATTATTAATTAATCAACTCTGAAACAAATAGCCATATTCAGTTTTGCCAGAGACTATTTACTTCCAAATTATTCCGTCATTATCAGTAACAACCAATTTAGGGGACGTATAATGGCATCAATTTTGTTAAAGCCACATTGGTGAGACTACTGTAAAAATAAAATGGCATATAGCTGTTAAAAGAGTTTTTCCTTATGTATTAATAGTGTATCTGTGGTAGATTTAATATTCTATGTCTTAAGCTGCAGTGCTTTACATATAAGGCTGGCAAAATATTAGCCAGTAATGAATCCCTCACTCTCACCTATTCTCATAATAAAGGCTTAAATAACATCTCTCTGCATTTTCAAAGACGTTTAGGCTTACAAACCATTGTTACCAAAATCTAATTCTTAAGCAATGTTATTAGAGTCATCCCTCAGTATTCTCAGGATCTCAGCAGATACCAAATCCGAGGATGCTCAGGTCCCTTACAGTATTTGCATATGACATATGAACATGTTCCTGTGTACTTTAAATCATCTCCACAATACTTACAATACCTAATACAATGTAAATTCTATATACATAGTTGCGTGGCGAATTTAAGCTTTGCTTTTTGGAAGTTTCTAGATTTTTTTCCCCCGGTATTTTTGATCTGTGGTTGTGTCAGTATGCAAATGCAGAACTCGCGGATACAGAGGGCTGACCTTTATTATAATCTGCAAAACTGCTCAATAAGAAGCTTTGTAATAGATTTCTGCATGATTAATGGGTGCCTTTGAAAAGCAGAAAGAACAGTACATTTCCGTTTTTCCTAGTTTGGTTCTGGGTAAAAGGTGAGCAGGAAGCAGTTTCAACAGTGGCTTTCTCAGCTAATTAAGGATGATATAGGGCAGACTCTTGATACTTTTAACTGGCGAACAGAGAAGTTTTCAGGAAATAAGTGTTCGGCTACAAGAAAATCAGAACAGAGAAGGCCACAAATAGATTGGTTGCACATTTGTGAAGTCAACGTGGAAAAATCTAGGTGTATCTTTTCTGTCACACATAAAAAAGAACTCTACCAGAAATCCTTAAAATAACAAACTCCTCTTGGTGTTAACCGTGTATTTGAATGTTGATACACAATTAACTTGGCAGGAATATACATCTTATGTAAGAAAGTGTGGCAGGGAGACAGTGGAAATTGTCTGTAATGTAAATAGACCTACATTCAAATTCCAGTTCTGAGTGTGGGAAATTCATTTCTGGGAACCTCATTCCTTGTCTATAAAATGGGTTAATAAGCTATATTTGCAAGGTTATCGTGAGGACGAAATTCCACAAGGTATGTGAAATGCAAGGTTTAGAGAAGGTACTCAATTAGTATTACAAATGTATCTCAAAGTACACTCCAGGGAGTGACCATAGGGGGAACTTAAGGAAATCCCTCATTTAAGCCACCCACTGGGCAAATTCCAATTTATTAAGAATCTCTGTGGGGGGAGGGATAAATTAGGAGTTTGGGATTAATATATTGACAATCCTATATATAAAATAGATAACCAACAAGAACCTACTGTATAGCACAGGGAACTATACTCATTTTGTAATAATCTATAAGGGAAAAGAATCTGAAAAAAAATATATATGTACATAAAACGGAATCTCTTTGCTGTACACCTGAAACTAACACAACATTGTAAACCAACTATATTTCAATGGAAAAAAAAAAAAAGAATCTTGCACAAGTCACACATTCTAAGTCTCTCTAAATCTCTTTTTGTCACTAAGATTTCTATCGTACTCTGCTGGGTGGGGACTTGCTTGTCTTCCGAATTAAAATGAGGAAAGAAATAAGGAAAGGATTTTTTGAAAGGAAAACTGATGAAATTGTTTCAAGCTAACAAGAAATTATGATGGGACAAAGTCTCCAAGGCCCTGCATGGAAATCTTTTCCCATGAACATGCCCACGGGGAGAAATATGCCTTCCTTGTGGAGATGAAGTGAGTGTTTATGTAGAAATATACAGAAGTCCAAGCCTGAGGGGACAAGGTTGGACACCAAAACCACACTGGGAGAACTTCTAAAAGAAGAATCTTCTCAATGAAGGTATGAGTTAAGAGCTGGGAAGGATGTGACTTGAACAATGGAAAACAGGGGTATGTCAGTTTCCCCTCCCAGCTTCTGCTTCCTTTTCTAACTGATATTTACAGATCACATGCCTGCTATGTGGATTACGTTAAGCTCCCCGGTAACACTTTTATCTGCTTCTCCTTTCTTTATCATCAATGTCTCCTTTTCTCCGTTTCTTCTCCTTCACTTTCAAGCACCTTTGAATACCTCACATCTAAAAATCTTTTCGCCTGACTCCTGCTTTCTCTCTCTCTCTCTCCCCACAGAGTCCTGTTCCAGAAAGGAGGGCTTAGGGGATCTGTCTCTTCCACCTCTTTTCAGTCTGAGCCTCTAACACATGCTATTGGAGCTGCTGGGAGAAAGACTGTTTTTGCAGAAGAACTTATGTAGATAGAATCAGATGCTTTCCTTTGTCATAAAATTAAAAACTTATCATTATCATTATTATTATCATATGTCTTGGCTAGGAAGCGCTGAATAAATGTGCTGCTTCAATGCAGGAAGCAGTGATGGTGATTCATGTTTGTAGCTTGTCTACCTAGTGTCCATTTTCTCTCCTAGGAGAAGTCTAATTCTCTTGAATTGAGCCCACCTGCCTTGCACAACTTTGTTCTTCAGAGGCAGGTGACGTTACCCACTGGGAAAATAAACTCCCTCAACCTCCCACCTCCCCACACCATCCCATTACTCCGCCATTTGTGTTGTGTCATTTCCTTTGTGACCCTGATCAATCCAGGGGAGTATGCCATCCAGGTAGGTTCAATCAGAACAAGAGGAAAAAACAATTAGATTCCATGATTGGTGACGAGGTTTCACTGTCTCACCTACTTTGTGGAAACCATGTTGCCCTAGTCCTCTTGCAACCATGACAAGCCCCAGCCTCCGGAGGAAACTCACACACTGAGAAGGGAAGAGCCGAGAAATGGGAAGAAACTAGTGCAGGAATGACGTGGTTGATCCCCTGAGGCAACCATCCTGGAGATCGTCCGGCCTTCGGACTTCTCTTCTAGTGAGAAAATCCAGTCCTCCTATTGCAGGGATGGACAGACTTTTTCTATGAAAGCACAGATAGTAAATAGTTTAGGTTTTCACAGGCCATACAGTCTCAGTTCAACTGTGCCACTGTAGTGGGAAAACAGCCATTGCCAATCCATAAGTGAATGGGCATGTTCGTGCGCCAATAAAATTTCATTTACAAAATCAAGTTTGGGGTCGATCTGATCCCATTGAGGATTTTCGTTAATTTCAGTCATCCTGACAGATCAACTAATCCCAGACCCCTGAATGCATTACCATCTTCTGATAGTGATTTTAAATATTAAAAAAAAATCAGTCCCAACCATTGATCCTTTTTTGTTTTGTTTGTTGTATTTTGAAATATTATGTTATTTTGAATCCTTTTTGAAGTATGAAAGCTATAAATTCTTTCAAAACACAGACAAATTGATAGAATTCCTTATGCAATTAATTATTCTTTCTTCCTCCTGAATCTTCCAGTGTTCTCTCTCGTTCCCCTCAGCATTTGTACACACTCAAGAATCGTTGACCTTAAAATATCCTTAACTTCTCATTTACTTTGGCTAATGCTGCAAAATTCTTATTACCATCTAATGACTTCTAAATTCAGCCCTAACCTGTCTTTTGAGCTCCCGATCGGCATAGCCGGCATTCTAGTTCATATTTCTGATATCTCAAGAGCATCTCAAGATGGACTCAGGTATGGCCCTACCAACCATACAGTCCTACTAGTCAACACTAGGACTCAGAGTTGAGACCATCCTCTTTTTCAGCCCCTTCCTCCATTAATTCATAAACATGTCCTCTTGCTTTTGACTGCAGATTACTTTTTTCTACTTCATCCACCCCAACCCAGGTCCCAGCGAATCCATTTCTTGCCTAGACAGCTGCAATGGTCTACTAACGGATCTATCACCTTCGTTTACTCTAGTCCCACCCAAATTGCTCTCAAGAGTAGTCTTCTCAAAATACAAATGTAATCGTATAACACTCCTTGGTTAAAATTCTTTTGTGGCTTTATTGCTCTTAGGATAAGGACCAAAGTCCTCACCATGACCGAAAACTTCCTGCATGGCTTTGCCCTGCCTGTCTCGCAGGCTTACTGCCCATCCTTACTCTATGTGCTCCGCCTCTGAGCTCCTGTCCATCCTTTGCATGTTCCATGCTCTTTCCTGTTACAGGCCTTTGACTGTGCCCATGGGACCACTCATGGTTAGGCCCTCAGAAAGGGGCAGGGAGTGACAAGAGTTGACAGATTCTTTTATATGCAAGTCCCCACCTTGCCAGCCACTTAATCAATGTTTATTGAGTGTTTTGTGACTTCTCTCTCCTTCTCTTTCACCTTTCCTTCCAAATTCAGGATGTATATTAAGTATTTTCCTTGTGGAAGGCCACAGTTAGGCAATTTGCAATGTAGGATGGCATTGGTGACTCATCTAACTTGAATTCCATAGCGTACATGCTGCTAATAGTAGTAGTTAGAGGCAATAATAATTCTAACAATGCTGACATTTATCAAAAATTTATTATGTACCAGGCACAATACCAAGTCTGTGGGCTACTCTAGCCCTCAGAAGAATACTACTATGTTAAAGTTATTATCACCATTTTACAGATAAGGGAACTGGAGCTTAAATTTTCTCAAGGTCCCACTACCAGCAAGTGTCTGAAATATGATACAAATCCCTTCAATAGGACAGCAGGTTCCACATTCTTAGTCCCTGCACTGTACTGCCTCCTAAGCCACATTGTATACTTCTTGGGGGAAATAAAAGTGAAGTTTGGAACAGAAAAAGAGACAATCTTTTTTTTTTTTTTTTTTAACATCTTTATTGGAGTATAATTGCTTTACCATGGTGTGTTAGTTTCTGCTGTATAACAAAGTGAATCAGCTATATGTATACATATATCCCCATATCCCCTCCCTCTTGCATCTCCTTCCCACCCTCCCTATCCCACCTGTCTAGGTGGTCACAAAGCACCGAACTGATCTCCCTGGGCTATGTGGCTGCTTCCCACTAGCTATCTATTTTACATTTGGTAGTGTATATATGTCCATGCCACTCTCTCACTTTGTCCGAGACAATTTTTTTTTTTAGGGATTTCAGACCAGGACTGTCTCGACCAGTGTTGGGATTTCGCAGGTCTGCGGGGGAGACACAGATGTCTCCTGGGTTAAAAGTGGCTCTAAGCGAGTCCAACAGAATCTGTAGACTTCTCACTTTTCTCTTGCTGCTTTCAAAGTTGGGACCACTGGGAATACTAAGTCCCTTTCCTCCCTCAAATACAATAAAACAAAGGAATACTCTGCAGTGATGGTATATTCTTTATCCAACATGTTACCTGAAAACTAGGTTCGCCTCTTGGTGGATGTCCAGCTGATAGACACAACCAAGCCGGAGATCAGGTGGAGGAAGGATTTATGACTTACAGCAAGTGAGGGGAATACCAGGATCTTTCCCAAAGCAGTGTCTCCTCAACGGCAAAATTGGGGAAGTTTTAAGCTAAGGGTACATACATATTCATGAAGGGGCTGGAGCAGAGGAGAATTCAGCATAGAATTGGCGCAGAGGTTGACAGAGTCCAAGCCTTAATTGATTGAAGTCAGGAGGGTCAACGTCATCATCTGTCCTCCACGTGGGTGGGGACCTTAGTCCCTGCAGAACTCAAAGATATATTATGATGTATATCCCTTGAGGAGGAACTAGGACTCTGTTTTTATTGCTGAACTATTGTTTTCGACTGCTTTTCCTTTGTTCCTGCATTCCCTTGTTTCCTTTAAGAACATTGATGAAGAAGACTTGTTCAAGGGCAAGCACTGTGGCCAGGCTTAGATCACAAAATGGCTTAGACCAAAATGGTCTAAGAAAGCTGGTTCTCTTTCTCCTGGGGACCCCCGAACCTATCTGCTTACAGAGATAGTCCTTAGTATTTTCAGAGCAACATTGGTGCTTTAGTATAATATGGTGATTCTGCTTTTATCCAGGCACTGTGGGAGTGATTCGGATGGGTGATTCGGATGCTGGACTTGACCTCCAGGTGGTGAAGCGGGAGCCACAGGCTTCCCTCTTCCAGACAGTGACCAGTCCAACCCTTTGCCCTAATCTCCATTCACCTGTTAGCCCACACCCAAAGGGAAGAACCCATATTATTTATTGCTGAAAGGATGGGTGAGCAATAGTTAGTGACCTCTTGTCAAAGGGGTACTTGAAATCACCAAGCAGCAAGATCACCGCGTGTGCTAGAGACAGCAGTAATTCTTTGCAGAAAGGAGGTGAAATGATTAAACAGACAGGTCAAGGGATAAAGTGGAGTAAGTAGATGAGTGGAGATTTGTGGGTGAAACATCAAAGCCCAGGCTTCCATTTTCCCACCACTGCTGTCAGGAAGCAATTGCTCCTTTGTTCATTTAAATGACAGGCTTTTTAAGAGCCAACCTCAGCCATTAATGTTAAACAAAAGCCCCACTTTGGCTCATCCCTGGTGGATCAAGCTGCTTCCATGAAACAGCAATAAATCGAACTGGTTTCCCCTTGGAGGAGAGGGTTGTCCCTCCCCTCTCAGTAGGCTTGGGAGGTAAAGGGCTTTTTAAAAAATTAACTAACTGATTAATTATTTATTTTTGGCTGTGCTAGGTCTTCATTGATGCGCGCGGGCTTTCTCTAGTTGCGGTGAGCGGGGGCTACTCTTTGTCGCGGTGTGCCGGCTTCTCATTGTGGTGGCTTCTCTTGTTATGGAGCACGGGCTCTAGGTGAGCAGGCTTCAGTAGTTGTGGCGCACGGGCTTAGTTGCTCCGCGGCATGTGGGATCTTCCCAGGCCAGGGATCAAACCCCTGTCCCCTGCATTGACAGGCGGATTCTTAACCACTGCACCACCAGGGAAGTCCCAAAGGTTTTTTTGTTTTTTAAGGAAAAGAGTTGATGAATCTCATTTTTGCAGTCTTCAAAAAGTTTGAATAAGGAATGATATGGAGTCTTAAGTAGTTCTGTTTTTAAAAATTTTATTGGAATATAGTTGATTTACAGTGTTGTGTTAGTTTCAGGTATAACAAAGTGAATCAGTTATAGATATATTCATATATATATTCATAGGTATATTCATATATATATTCATATATATTCACATATATATTCATATATATATTCATTTATATATTCATATACGTATTCATTTATATATATATATATATATATTTTTTTTTTTTTCAGATTCTTTTCCCATATAGGTATTACAGAATATTGAGTAGAGTTCCCTGTGCTATATAGTAGGTCCTGGTTGGTTATCTATTTTATAGTATTTATTTTCCATTCCTTATTTTGATCTTTTTTCCAGATTCTATCTGACCTTCCCAGCTCTTTGCCCTCCTCCCCTACACACACTCCCAGATTCTTCAACTCCGATCACAGCTCCATTTATGCCCAGGGACCCAGGCAACATCACTTGCAAGGATGTCTGAGTCTCCTAGGGGTTCAGTTCCTGGGGTCATTCTCTGTCCTTCAAAGGCACAATGAGACTATTTCCAGTGGTCCCTGGGGGAATGAACTGAGACCAATTAATATTTTTCAATGAATATGAGAGGCTCTCTCTTCTGGCTGGCATTACCCATCTCTAGACCTTACTTCCTCCCTCATGGGATACCCAGGTCTGGGATTACAGTCCTCAGTGGGCCAGGAGAACTCAACTTGACTTTGTGCCGACAGCAAAAGGGGAGTCTGGGCGTTGTTTTCCACATTTGTATAAAAGGAAGATGACTCACATCCCATGTGCCAGGAAAGGCCCTCAATACCAGTTGCTACACAGAGCAAACCAGCAATGAGAGCGAAGGTGGTCTCAATCTTACAAAAGAGAAATGGCTCCCAGAAGTGGTTCTGAAATCCCCCAATGGCTCAAAAGCAATTCTTTTTTAAGTTCCAGATGATCAGATAAAGCATCCTTAGAAAGTCAGCATTCTGGACAAGACGCTCACACTTGGAGTCTTCAGAAAACCTAATAAATGACAGTGTGGTGCTCTTAAATATTTATATGAGAAGGTGAGAACCTGCCAGTTTCCTCAGCTAGAGGTAGCGTATTTGATGCCAAATACGAATCATCCTATAATATTCTTTCTCAGAGGGACTCTACTGCTGGTCGTAAATCAGTGCACTGGAGTGAACCAGACACTTTTATTTGTTTATAATCTCTCTTTCCCCCAGTTGTTGCAAAGTCATTTTTATTTTACTTGCAAGAAGGTTCTGCTTGGTGCAGCACAGACCCCCTTCAGCCACGCATGCTTTCTTCAGTCAAAAAAGATTAGGCTTATCAGACCAACACGATGAAAAAAACTGCAATGAAACTAGTATATTAAAGACCAGTACGACATAATGGTTAAGAATCTAGACTCAGTTGTTTCATTGGTCTACATTTCAGCTGTGTCATTTACTAAATGTGTCAGTTGAGTAAATTATGCTCTAAGACTCAGTTTCCTCCACTGTAAGATGGGGATGATAATAAGGGAGTATGTGGAAATGGTCCTCCCTCAAAGTTAGCTATTATTATTATTATATCTAGAAACCCTCCCATTTATGAAACCAGCTTCTACACGTGGGGAGATTAGGGTTTCTCTGTCTTGGCATTATTGACATTTTGGACTAGATAATTCTTTCTTGAGGTGACTGTCCTGTGCATTATAGGATGTTTCGCAGCATCTCTGGTGTCTACCCACTCGAGGCCAAAAATGTCTCCAGATAGGTATTGCAGATATCCCTGGGGGACAAAGTTGCCCCCAGTTAAAAACCACTGGAGTATATTTTTAGATAGATAGATGGATAGATAGGTAGGTAGATGGATAGATAGGTAGGTAGATAGATAGATAGATATGATGGAAGGATAGATAGATTGATTTAGATATAAGATATAGATAGGTCCATATCTATCTATCTATATCTTGGTGGGAGTTAGAAAAATTAAACAAATAATACATGTAAAACACTTCACATAGTACCCACCACGATGAGCACTTCGATAAATAGTAGTTATGATTATTATGACAATTTATGAATTTCTTGTTCCCACGTGATTTAAGCTTACATATGGCTTTGACTTGCCGTGGTACCGGTCCTGATAGAGGATCTTTTGGCTCAAACCCCTGGCCTATGCTGACTATAGTTTCTGAGTCCTTTGTTGAGTTTTGAGAGAGAGGGCGCGAGAATGTGATGGGTCACCGGCTCTCCATGGCTGCGTGCCCTCCCAGAGGCTGTGACCAGGGGAAATGGAGCTTCAGGTCTGAAGACTGCAGTGAGTTTTGAGTCAGGTGATTTCTTTAGCTGGAGCTAGATTCAGCGGGGCAATGACAAGGGCCTTGAGTGCAAAGCGGAGGAGAAATAATCATGACTCAGAGGTGTCTGGAAGGCCTGTGGTTGCTGCGGGGAGGTGCACTCAGGAGGACATGGTTGCCCAGCGCTGACAATGGAAAAGGCTAGTGCACAAGTTTACCCACCACGGGCATCCCCACAGACACCACCAGGACACCCTGGAATGGGACTTGGCCAACTGGAAGGGCACAACCCAGCAACACACTTGAAGACCACACTAGGTCAAGGCTCTCTTCCCTCCACCAGATTCTCTCAAGCCCCAGACATTGTCTTAGGGCCAAATAGAGGGAAGGATAAAACTGAAAGAACTAGAAATTTTCCCAAACGACTAAGTTAAACCTGAAGCCAATGTTCAAATCATGGAATCACACCAACGGAAGGGAAGTGGGGCCTCCTAAGAGGAGCTTCACAGACTATAGAAACTACGTTTTCTTGATACTTCTGAGGGTTCTGATTTTCTAACCCTATCCCATTTATGGGAACTTTATCTGCCAAAGTCCTGCCAAAGTCCTGCCAAAGTCCTGGAGCTGTCTTAGTCAGTTGCCAGCTTGAGAACCCCGTAACTGTCCCATAACCATATACCCGAGTTGAAAGAACATACAGCAAGTCCCCTACATATGAACTTTCAACTTGTGAACTTTCAAAGATGCGAACGTGCGTTTGCACGTCCAATCACGTAAGTCAGTTCAAGTGTCTGGTGTACATTGTCATCCGTGTGCATCCTCTACAAGTGGTTGTGCTTTTGTGTGCTTTACTGTACAGCACTGTATAGAGTACAGTAGTACAGTATCTTTATTTCAAGCCCAGGATGTCCGGAAGCAGGCGTAAAAGCAGCAGTGATGTAGCTGGTACTCCTGAGACGCGCCAAGCAGTAACAATGGAGACCTATTACAGTGCAGTCCTATATAGCTGATTGTGTTAGTTGGGTACCTAGGCTAACTTTGTTGGACTTACAAACAAATTGGACTTACAAATGTGCTCTTGGAACGGAACTTGTTCATATGTAGGGGAGTGACTGTAAGTTCAAAAATCCAAGAGTTTGTGACCTGACTTGCACCCCACTAATGGGATCTGAGAAACTGGGCAGTTCACAATTCCTCTCCCCTCCCTCTTCTCTCTCTGTGAAATGGGCCTGTTCATTGCTGTCCTGCCTTCCATCAGAGGCCGTTTGAGAGGCTCACAGCAGACACAGTAAAAGTGCTTTTTAAGTGCTACAGGATCATAAAAGTTTGAATCATTGTGTCTGGCATATGGTGAGCTCTAAATAAATATTTAACAGTAAATATAAAAGTATTCAGCATTTCAATTCTATGGGCTTTCACAGAATGTGGCTTTTCGCCTATAAATAAAATGTAGATAGGTTTGAGAGAAGAAGGAAGACACTGTCACTGCATTTTAATATCTGAAGCCTTATTTGCAATAACAAATCTTCACACATTAGAGCTGGAAAAACCTGCAGGATGAATTCATCCAAGTTCCTCATTTTCAAGATCAAGATGCTATGTCTCAGTCAAGGTCAGCCCCATGCACAAGGTCTCCTGGTCCAATGAGCTCTCAACCACACCACAGGGTCATTTTTCTAGATGTCCTCTTATAAGTAAAACAGAACAAGAATGAGTCGTTTATATTTGGTCTTTTCAGATTTCAAAATGCATTTCCACATAGTATTATTTCCTTTGGTCCTTTATAATGTGGAGAAGAGATGTCATGACCCAGGCTTTGTCAACAACAAGGAGAATCAAGTTCAGGTATGCAAAATAACATGGTCAGGAAATGACAAATTGCATGTAACGCTCTCTTCCCAGCTCTCATGCTGTATGGAAAGTGTCTACAATTTTCACAAAGGGAGCGGAAGAGAAGAGTTGATTTCCTAGAATACATTAATGACCAGACAAGGCCATTGAGCAACATTTCTGGGTCAGAAAAAAAACAAGTGAGATTTTCTTGGTTTTCGGAGGAACAAATCTCAAGGAAATTGAGGCCACAGTGGGTGCTGACTTTAATTAGAGGCACTGATGCTTTGCACGTTTATTTAGAGAATATACATGGCTTGAGTCGCCAACAAACCACTCTGTCCATGTGATCAGATTTGGTATTTATTGTCCCTTGGAGTGAAATGGTACCAAATAGACTGTGTTAGATGATTTCACCGTGATTTAACTGGAAGGGCTAATTTGTACTATTTAAAGGCGAATTTCTTTTTTTCCTCATGGGACGTACAGTAAACCAAATGAAGGGGCAATCTGCGGCACAGAACAGGCGGCCCTGGAAAGATGCCGGGCATCAGAAAAGTTCAGTGAGAGACAGAGTTCACCAGGGACACAGTTCTAGATTCTCCTTCTTTTGTTATCAGTTTCTGGGGACTTTGAAAAAGGAGTAGTTTGCGGTTTTCAATAACTTTTGAGAGAGAGTCATTTGTTATCCATTCAATGAATATGTATTGAGCATCTATTTTGTTTTATGACATCATTGGGAACAAGATGAGCTTATATTCTAGTGAAGGGGGCAGGTACTAGTAAATAACTAAAAGCAAAAAAACCCTTTGAAAAGCAAAAAACAGAAGGAAATAAATCGGATGATTTGATTGACAATGACAAGGAGGTAAGAAGGGCTACTCTCTGGAACAATAATGATGGTGGAGCTGAAGCGTGAGAAGCAGCCATGGGAAGAGCTGGGACACGAGGGTTCTAAGTACAAGGATGAGAAGGGTAAAGACCCCAAGGCAGAAACAGTGAGCGAGGAGGAAAAGTATCAAGGGGCCTGTGTGGCTGGAGGGTGATGAGAGAGATGGCACGGGGTTCAAGATGAAATTGGAAAGATGGGCAGGGCTGTGATCGTGTACAGACGTGTTCAGGATATAGATTTTAATTTTTTAAATTTTATTGAAATATAGTTGATTTACAATGTTGAATTAATTTCTTCTGTATAGCAAAGTGACTAAGTTATGCATATCCGTATATATTTTTTTCATAGTCTTTTCCATTATGGCTTGTCACAGGCTACTGAATACAGTTCCCTGGGCTATAGAGTAGGACCTTGTGGTTTATCCATCCTATATACAATAGTTGGCATCTGCTCATCCCAAACTCCCAATCCTTCCCACCTCCTCCCTCCATCCCCCTTGGCAACCACAAGTCTGTTCTCTCTGTCTGTGAATCTGTTTTTGTGTCATAGGTATGTTGATTTGTATCATATTTTAGATTCCACATATAAGTAATATCATATGATATTTGTCTTTCTCTGACTTACTGCACTTAGTATGATAATCGCTAGGTCCGTCCATGTTGTTGCAAATGGCATTATTTCATTCTTTTTGATGGCTGAGTAATATTCCATAGTATATATGTACCACATGTTTATCCATTGATCTGTCAATGGACATTTAGGTTGTTTCCATGTCTTGGCTGTTGTAAATAGTGCTGCTATGAACATAGGGGTGCGTGTACCTTTTTGAATTATAGTTTTGTCTGGGTATATGCCCAGGAGTGGGATTGCTGGATCATACTGCAACTCTATTTTTGGTTTTTTTGAGGCACCTCCATACTTGGGGTTAAAGTGTAGACTGGATCGCTTTCAAAAGTCCTCTCCACCTACTAGAGTTAATGACTCTAGGACTTATAGAATATATGCAAAGGAAACAAATACTTTTAAAGAACTAATTGAAAAAAATGCATTTGAATATAAATACACCACAGAGGCTAAGCGGACAAGCCCAGGGTGGTGGCTGTTTCCTTTTGTAAAGTAGAATTTATGTAGCCCTAAGATTCTGAGTCAAGAGTTTGCTTTTTTTTTTTTTTCCTTTTGGTTTTCTCCTTTCCCCATCATGGGTCTAGTAAAGTGGATTACCTTATGTCAGTCCCCTAAAGGCCCTTGGGTGCCCTAAGGATTCTAAATGACAGAGGTGAAGGTGGGAACGAGCTGTGTCACAGGCAGAGAGGATGGCTTCCTTTGCTCTCTGTGTGGCCCTTAACTTCCATATAATCATGCCTCTTTATTCTCTCTGCTCCTTTGCTTGGGTTTTTCTCTCCCTTCACTCTTAGACATCACTGATGTGCAGATGCTCACAGACATCTATAGGTGGCAGCAACCTTCTGAAACTGGCAGAGGAAGATGGATTTCTATCTTTCACACATTTTCTTAGGAGCCCTGGGCAGGTGTAGATCAGGTGGTGGGTGAATGTTCACACAAACTGTGCGTATTCCTTTCCAAAGCAAGGAAGTGGCACCGTCCTGGTACACATTAAAATATTTGTTATTCTAAATTATTCTAAATTAATATTCAGGGTGGAGGGAAGGACGGTTGCAATTCTCATCCTTTAAACTTCTGGTTGACATATATTTAAAAAAACAAGCTGTACCCCTTGTGTGTGATTGTTGCTTCTAACATAGGTTGAGCTCTTATCATTTCCCAGCACCTGCAAGAAGGACAGAACTGGCCAGTCCACTACGGTCTGCAATCAGTTAAGTACAGATATCCAAATAGACGTATCTCCCCCTACACCTTAAAGATAATTTATGTGGAGTAAACAGCACAGTGATCAATTTGCCCCAATACAGTTGGATCTGCCTGATAAGAGTATGTCACAGAAGTCATTAAACATAGAGCTTCAGTGATATCACATCAAAATATGGTCCTTTACAAGAAAAATCACTAATACCAGTGCTACTGAGTTTGTCTTTCCACATTCAATCTTGCCATCTCTGAAGAGCTCTGCAGTCTGCAGGAACCAGTGGACCATCCAGGAAAACTCTGTCCACTCTGGGGGGGACAGCCGACAGCAGTTGGGACATTTGTTTAAGCATTTCACTGACTTGAGCACACTGGAAAATTAGAGCGAATGTTTTTCATTTAAAGCCAGGTTCCAGAAAAAAAATTCTCCATAGCCTCATAGGGGGTATATCAGCAGCCTTCCAACCCCCTTCACCCTGCAACACTCACAGCCAGGCTCCAAGTTCTGATTTAAGGCAGTGATGGAGAGGCTAGCGTAGGCTGACATGCACCATTCTCTAAATGATCTGCATGAGTATTTCTTCTATATATCTTATATTTACGTTTGAATAGGTTAATTCACACACATAGTTTAAACAAGTTAAAATATATTAAAAGGAATGCAGTGAAAAGACTCCTTCAAATGCCTACTACCCATCTATAGTTTATCATTGTCGTGGGTTTCTGATGTCTCCTTCCTAAGTAGGAATGCATACAAATAAAGGTAAGTATATATTCTTTTCTCCCTTTTTAACACCAAAAGGAAAACTCTAATCACGTTGTTCTTCATCTTGCTACTTCAGATAATACTATAGCTCGGACATCTTTCCATATCAATATATAGAAAGTTCCTTTATTTGTATTTGTCAAAGTAGATGCCCTGTGTTACTAACCACCTCACCATGCATAGATATTTTGTTAATTTCCAATCTTCGGCAATTACAGACAGCGCTGTAATTCTTGTGATACATCTTTTCAATATGTGCCGGGACATCTGTGAGATAAGTGGCCAGAAGTGTAATTGCTAGGTCTAAGCATAGATGTCTTCTTTTGTGTCTTTGCTATGGACTGATTGCTTGTGTCCTCCCAAACCTCATATGTTGAAACCCTAACTCCCAATGTGATGCTATTTAGCGGTGGGGACTTTGGGAGGAGATCAGGTCACGAGGCAGAGCTGCTTTGCTCCTTCCTCCAGGTGAGGACACAGTAAGAACACACCGTCTATGAACCAAGAAGTGGGTCCTCATCAGACATCCTCACCAGACACCAAGTCTGCTTGCTGGTGCCTTGATCTTGGGCTCCCAGCCTCTCCAGAACTGTGAGGAATAAACGTCTGTTGAGAAGCCACCCATTCTGTGGTGTCCTATTACAGCAGCCCAGATGGAATAAGACAGTCTTTTATTCATGTTTTACAAGTCTTCTCCACCTCAATCTTGCACATTTTGTGTTAAGTTTTGTGTATGCTTTCTTTGGATTACAATTATAAAAGAGGTCTTTGCTTCCATTCTATCTTCTAATGGGCTACTTTTCATATATATGAGTTATTGATTTCTATATAATTTTGTACTTTAGTAATTCTCTTATAGTTTTAAAAATTGATTAATTGGCTCATTTTAGTTTTCCAAGTATTCAGTTATATTGTCTTCTGCATAGAATGATGGTTTTATATTTTCTGTTCCATCTTCAAATCTGAATTTTTTTCTTTTGTTAAATATCATATTTAATTCTACAGTGAAATATTAAATAATAATGATGTTGGTGGGCAACCCGGATGTGATTCTGATATTTAATGGGAATGTCCCTAGTGCTCGCTTTTGAACTGAGATACACATATTTTATCATGTTAAAGTAGTGTCCATGTATTCCAACTTTATTGATTATTTTCATCAAGAATGGTTATTGAGTTTTTAGAAATGTCATTTGAGAGACTATGTAGAGAACCACAAGATTTTTCTACTAATATGATAAGTTAGATTTCCAACTATTGAATCATCCTTGAATTCTAGGCTAGGTCTAACGTGATTATAATTATTTTAACGTGTTGCTGAATTCCATTTGTTAATATTTTATTTATGGTTTTGGAATTACTATTCATAAATAAAGTTTGTTGATAAGGCTTTTAAAAATTTCATCACATTTTGGTATTAATATTATACTTGCTTTAAAAAAATAATTTGGAGAGTTTTTTTAATGCTCTGCAATAGTTTCCACAACATTGAAATTCTCTGCTCTTTAGTTTTGGTAGCATTTCCCTGTGAAGCTGCCTACCTCTTTGTTATCTCTCTGATTTTTCTATGGAAATAAGTCATTTTAGATTTTTCTCTATTTCATCTGGTGTCAGCTTTGGTAAGTTACATTTTCCTGGAAAATTATCCATTTTTTCCAGGTATTGAAATCATCTTCAGAATTGAGCAAAGTGGTCTCATAATTTTCATTTTCTCTGTTCCTTTGGTATACTCCCTTTTGTTTCTTATTTTTTTATATTGAATTTTTACCCTCTGTAAAAAGTAGCTTTTCCAGTAGTTCATATATTTTTCTTATAAGTAGTTTTTGAAGTTATTTATTGGTGCTACATTTTTTCTGTTTTCTAACTCGTTAAATCCTTTATGAGCCTTTAATAGCCTTTATCATTATTAAAGGCCAATGTTGAAGGTCTTCTCCTAACTTTTTGTGTTTTTTTTTCATCATTTTTGACATATGATTTTAATGTTATGAAGATTTTATTGTGCACTGCTTTAGCTATTCCCTGTACATTATCATAGGTAGTGTCTTTGTTATAATTATATTTTAGACCAGTGCTATCCAATAGAACATTCTGTGACAATGGAAGTTTTCTGTATCTGCCCTGTCTAGTGTGATAGCTACTAGCCTCTGGTAGCTATTGAGCTGTTAAAATGTGGTTTGAGTGTGTGAGAGAGAAACTCAATTTTGAATTTAATTTAATTTTAAGCAGCCACCTATGACTGATGTCAACCATATTAGACAGAGCCTATCTAGACATTTGATAGTTTTCATTTGTATTTCATCTTTTACCCAAGGATGACTATAGGGTTTATAGAAGTATTCAAGAGATAACGGCTTTTAAAAATTATTTTCAGGTTTAAAGACTTTTTAGTTATACAATTTTATCAACCACTAGTTTTGCTGCACTCTGATCAGAAAATATTGCTTGTATTGTTGTTAGTTTAGGGGATTGATTGAGGATTTCTTTGGGGCCCAATGTGTAGTCTACTTTTATGAGAGGCCAGGGCCATTTTAAAAGGTAGGAATTTTCTATTGTCAGGATAGAATGTTAGGTTATGTATCAATCTATCATATAACATTACTTAAAACTTCTATATTCATAATGTTCTGCACTTATCTGTCATGGCTGGAAGAGAAGAACTAAGGTTCCTTACCACTAGTTTGCTTCTGTTTACTTCTCCTTGTGCCTCCTTTAATCTTTCTCATAACCGTCGCTGCTGTTTAGTGCAGGGGTGACGTGTTTTCATCGTGATTTTACAAGTTAGCATTATAAAGTGTCCTTCTTTTCTTATTCTGGCCTGAATTCCACTTGGTCTGATATTAAAAGTTTGTGATCCTGCCTCCTTTTCAATTGCATTTGACATGTCTACCTCTACCCATACTTTGATCTTCATGCTTTCTGAAGTGCTGCTTTTATCTAGTATAGAGGTGAGTTGGTTTTATGATCCAACCTGAAATCTTTTCTACTAACAGAAATGTTGAACTCATTTATATTTATTAATATAATAGAGACATTTAGCCTGAGGTCTACCTGTTTCTTTATGTGTTTATGATTTTTTAAAGGTCTTTTCCTATGTGTTTTCCTCACTCTGTGAGTAGCACTTCTGTCATGTACAGAGATTAAAAAAATTTTTTGTGTCAAAGGTTGGTTACCATTATAATTGCAACTTTATATGTTATCAGGAGAATGTTTCTTCCTTGACTATAGCTCCTCTTCACTCTCCATGACCCAAATTCTGTTAATAATGTTACCTTTCTTAATACTTAGCTATGCACTTTTAAGTATGCTAATGTTTCTATATCCTGGTTTGTGAGATTTAAGTATCTTTGATTCCCGGCTAATACAGATGAGGCAACCAGCAAACATCCTCTACCTGTCACATTCTTTGCCTCTTCCTATCCCATTTTTGTTAGTCACCAGATTTGCACCTTGTCTGGGCATATAGCTGCATTTTATCGTGTCCCACTGATCCACCGTTTTAAACTTATTTATACAGTTAAATATTTTCCCCATTACCCTGAGTCCTTTTGCTGTCGTTTTCTCAGTAATCTCTTAGTTGAATAAAATTCACCCTTTAATTACCCCAACACATGTCTATGGGAACACTATTATCTGAGTTTTATCCAAAACTGGTTTCTGTATTCATTATAGGGGAAGGAGAGCTTGGCCTGATGTAAATCTTTGGCTTATAATTTATTTTCTTGTATTTCTCGTAAGTATTCTGGTATTGAAGATACCAGAATATAACATTCAATACCATAATTTTCTGGTATTGAGTGTTACACTGGAGCTATCTGAAGCCAGCCCTATTTTTTTCCCCTCTTTTGTGACAATGTTTTTGCCTGGCTACCCAAAGTTTTCTTTTTTATTATTTTTAATAATTTTACTGGATTATATTTTTATGTTGACTGTTTTCAGTCAGTATCTACTAGTTCCCGGCATGGCCATTCAGTATGCAGACTTCTTTTTTTGTCTATTTAAAAATTTTTTTATTGAGATGACATTAATTTATAACATTACAGAAGTTTCATGTGTACAACATTATATTTCTACTTCTGTACACCTTACAGCGTGCTTACCACCAAAAATTTAGTTTCCAGTATGCAAACTTCTATCTTTTATTTTACTTAAATTATTATCTGTCATAGTTGTTCTACTCAATTCCTCTTTGGGGATTCTAATCACATTTATGTTATATCTACCTTGCTTACCGTTTATATCTGGTGTTTCCTCTCTAATGCTTAAAATATTTACAATTTTATTTTATTCAAATTTTATTTCTTCAAGAATTTCTTTAGGTCCCTGAAACCCCCCTCTGTCTTTTTCACAGTGTTGATTCTTTCCTCCTTTTCATTTCTATAATGGTTTTTTTTTCTTCTATTTCTTTTTTGAGTTCTGCCCACACATTTTTATAACCCCAGTTGTTTCATGGTATTCTCTCTAAGTTCTTCAATTTCTACTTTGTGGTCTTCCTTCTTAGAAGCAGTTGCTTATCATGCTCTTAAAAATCATGGTAAAAAGTCTGATCTCAATTTATCTTTGTTCCATCAGTTGGAAAGCTTTGCAGATCTTTTCCACACTTTTATTTATAATATCTTTTTTATTACTGATCCTTGAAAAGTTGACTTTTCATGACCCAGCTGTTAGCAGAATATCCCTAAGTAGAGATGAAGCAGGATCGTTTTCTAGGCTTCACGACAATGGGCTTGTCTCTCCACACCCACAAAGACTGATTGCTCCCTGTGAATATTATCTTTCTGTGTAAGTTTGTATTTCCATTCCCCTTTGCATGTCTGAACCAGATTGAGTCCATCATGTCTTCTGCCATCAGCTGTCCTCATCCTGGTACAACACATCCATTGTTGCAAACAACAGATACGGCTCTTTCACTGTCTGACTATCAGTCATAGTATTCTTGATGGTTCTTCCTAGAATTTGCTTCTTACTGTTCCACTCAACACTCTCTCAGCTCCTTATTTTCACGTCTTCCCTCTGCTTCTGTCTAATCTTGGGCTTTTGAAAGTCCCTACAAGTATTTGAAGCTTGCAGATTACCTGACTTCTAAATTCCATGGACAGTTGAATTTGCACCATTTAAAAAGTCCTGCTAGTTGTTTTTGTTTGCTTTTTCAGGAGAAGAGGAGGAAAGCATTGATTCCATAGTCATGTTCATAAGAAAATCTCCAAGTTTTTAATGGAATCTCTTAATTTCATCATCTCTCTTCTCCTGTCCCCCATTTTACTATTTCTACTCATCAATATGCAGCTTCTTCACTGACATTTGACTGTCGTGGATAAGCTCTTTTCCCATGAACCTTTTCCTTCTGAAAATCGTATGTCTCACTGTCATTTTTGCATGTCAGTTATTTTCAAACTTGAAAATTTCCCTCTCCCATTTCCTTCGTTAGTTTAGCAAAAAGTTTGGAAATACATAATATAGACTGGACATTAACTTAGTTATCATCGTTTTATTGTACATAATCAGCACCTAATATTGACAATTGGTTCACTGATTATTTTTCAACAAAGAGTCATGCAACAGTGCTCACCATATAAACAGTGGTTCCTTGATTCAAGGAAGCATATGAACTGCTGAAATCACCTGCTTTTTTTCTATCATCAATTAATTTAATTCAAACAATGAAAAAAAAAGATAAGAGGGAGTCTTGAAGTTAAGTTGAAAACAATGCACTAGTCAGTAGCTATTTTTATCAAAATAGCCAAGAAGACAGCAAGCAACTTGAGCTGTGGTTTCAGTGTTCTTGTTTCCTGTGTCACTCGCATGAATTGTCTGTCCTCTCTGACTCTCTGCCTCCACTTCTATAAAAGGAAAGGTTTGATGTTCTCTGATTACCCTGGTGTTCTCGACACACTCCCCCTCCCATGGGCTAACGCTTAGGCACTGTATGTATTAAAAACATCAGGCTTAACTTCGAGCACCTCAGGAAACAAATGCTGCTTCATCTTCTACCCACTCTCCCTAATGCCTTCTCTGGGTTCCTGTCTCTATCATCTGGTCCCTCGTCCTGTGCCTGCTTGTATCTCCTTGTCTCCATCCTCGTAACTGGGGCTACATTAAGGCCACCCCTCTGTTTCCAATGTAACTTGACTCCTGGCCCTATTTTCTGGATTTTGCTTGACTCTGCACAGTGCAGCTCCCAAAATCCCACTCTCATATTGAGCCCAAACTCCCAGAACTTGAGTCCGGGTAAGCACTCGGCTCTCCATGCTTCCCGACTTCCACAGCTCCTCTCTGAGTATCTGACAATCTACACAATGTTCGCTGGCTGTGTCTTAACACTTACCCAATGCTTCGTAAGCGGTGCAGATGGTATTGCCAGGGATGAGGGGTTTGATTTTCTTCAAATTCAAATTCATTCCTGTCTAAAGACTGTTTTCTTCTAGAGACTAACTTATTTTTTTTCCAGTCCTTTGCCTCTGTTTTATGTTTACCTCTATAGACTGGTACTTCAAAGAGCTTCTAGAGAACTCTCTGTCTCACTCCCACCCCCTCTCTTCCCTCCCTCCCGCTCTCTCTTTCTCACATGCGCGCGCGCGCACACACACACTCTCTCTCTCTCTCTCTCTCTGTCTCTCTCTCACACACTATGCACACACCTCACAGGAAACAGAAACTTGCCTCCATTGGGGGTCCTGAAATACAGCTCTGAGATTTAAGTCTGGGAATGTGCTCCTGCTACTCAGATTTTCTACACCAGGAAATGAGTGTAAATATCCACTGACCGCCACCCCAATTTTTTTTTCAGAAACAGACTGTGAACAAGTCAAAGAGGTGGAAACCCTCCTTGAATATAATTCTTGGAAGTTAAAAATCTCAATTATCACTGTTCCCCTATGAAAGACTTTGCGGTACTGAACAGTTTATCTCCGTGACAACCAGGGCAGGGTGCTAGATGTTTTTTCTTTTTTTACTTCACATCTAAAATAATCAAAGTTAAAAGTATATATCCCAATAACCCATAACTAGTCATTTTCTGAGTCAGAATTAGGACACGGGCTCCCCTTTTCGGGGGGCTGGGTTGCTTTTACAACGTGGGCTATGGGTTACTTTAAAATCCAGCTTCTCGCTTACTAGTTATACGACTTTAGGGAGGTTAATTTCTTAACTCCCTTGTATTTGAGTTTCTTCACACATAAAAATTTAAGGGAATTCTACCTCAAGAAAATCTGAGACTTATGAACAAAGGGTAAACATGGGGGAGGAATAAATTAGGACTAACGTATACACATCACTATATATAAAATAGATCATTAACAAGGACCTACTGTATATAGCACAGGGCGCTCTACTCGATATTCTGTAATAACCTATATGCGAAACGAATCTGAAAAAGAATGGTTATATGTATATGTAAAACTGAATCACTTTGCTCTACACCTGAAACTAACACAACATTGTAAATCAACTATACGCCAATGTAAAATAAAAATTAAATTAAAAAAAAGGTCTGAGAGGATAACATCACATTAGGTGTGAGAAATTGCCTAGCAGTGCCGAACACATGGACGGTGCTCAAAATACCCATCTCTTTGCTTCTTTGCCCCCATGATGTTTCTGGCTGTAGAAGTGATTGCTGTTCCTGCCTCTTTGGTCCCAAGGGGAGACATGTTGTCGCCTCTTGGAAAGGGCGCTCTTGCTTTGCTGGTGGCAAAGCCCATCTAGCTCGTTATGTGCGCAAAGTCTTTTTTTTTCCCAGAGGAGCAACTGATGTGCGTGGCCTTCACAAAAGAGAAATCCATTCTCTCACCAAGGAGTTGTCAAGCATAATGAAGAGAACTGGCAGAATACTTAGGGTGGTTGCTGTGTCTGTCTTAATGCCGTGTGAAAGAAGATACATGGAACCACAGTCTTTAAGAGAAGTGCTTGCCTCTGTGTCTGGGTTGCTCCAGTTCAGCACGTAGGGCCCAAGAGATGGGGTGGACCCAGGACTCCAGGGAAAACACCAGACGAGCTGAAAACTCCCAGAGTATCACCCCTCTGTCTCTGCCAACCCAGCTCAGCCATCTTGGTCAGAAAACTCAACAGTCAGAAGATGGCTCTGGTTCAGGGTATTACTGGGTTTATTTCTTAATTTTCAATACTTCATTTTTTTTTCTAACATGGAAATACTTTGTTTGCTATATTTAGTTATAAAAGTGATAAATGCTCATTGCAAAATAAATACTCATTGCCAAGAAAAGCAACCAAGTGTAACAAAAAATAGGAAGAGAGAAAGAGGGGAGGGAGAGTGGAAGCAGGAGGGGAGGGAGGAAGGATGGAAGGAAGAAATGGAGGAAGGAAGGAAGGAAAAGGAAAGAAAAAAGAGGAATAAGGAGTTTCTGGTTAATCCTGTCACCCAAGATTAACATTATCAGTTGACTTTCGAATACAGACCGCATTAATTTTATAGCCTCCACATAAACTGGCACATTTGCTCAGCAAATACTGATTGAGTGCCCGCCATGTACAAGGTACTCTTCCTGGAGCTGCCTTTAAGGGTCACCAGTCCACAAGTGTGGCAGGTAACCCCCCGCCTGCCCCCCTGGGGTCCATTGCAAGACACATGAAGATTGCTCTGAGAGTAGCCAAAAGTGACAAGAGACACTATCCAGGACAGACCCTTAACTCAGCCTTGATGGGACATGGCCTGGGGGAGGTAATTTGCCTGAGCTTTGAAAGATGAAGGAGGGGGAATCCGATGAAGGCGGTCAAAAGATACAAACTTCCGGTGATAAGATACATCAGTACTGGAGGTGTAACGTACAACACGATTAATATAATGAATGCAGCTGTATGTTATATAAGAATGTTGTTTAGAGAATAGATCCTGAGAGTTCTCATCACAAGAAAAAATTTTTTTTCTTAATCTGTAGGAGATGATGGATGTTCACTAAACTTTGTTGTGATAATCATCTCATGATGTATGTGAGTCAAATCATTAGGCTGTACACCCTAAAATGTATACAGTGCTGGATGTCAACTATATGTCAATGAAAGTGGAAGGGAAAAGAAAGCAAGGTGAGGATGAGTGAGTCGGGTAAGTGAGAGAAGGGGAAGGAGGGCATTTCAACAAGGCACTGAGGATGGAGACAGCATGGACCGCCTTTGATTGTAGGGTTGCTGTTCAAGGCACAAGAGGGCAGTTGTTGACAGAAGGGAAGCCGGATAGAAGTGCAGGGACAAGATCATAAAGGAATTGGTCATCCTAAAGGTTTTGGGGTTTTTTTCCTCATCTGGTGGATGACACATAATGCACCAGAATTGAAAGTTTCTAGAATGTTCCAAATTTAGATGCCAAGTTATCAACCAATTCTATACAGACTTGCAAGGCATTTAAATAGATGTGAATCTATATCCATTTTCACTGTTATTATAATGGATTAAAGTTTCTAAAAAGTTCTGATTCTTCGAGTCACTGTTTGTACAGACCTGTCCATTAATATTCTAATGGAAATATGACCACAATGGTAGAACAAGTTCTGCCGTGTTGAAAAGGTACTGCATCCCACAGTGGTTAAGAGTTGGAGTGTGGAGTCAGATTGCTCAGATTCATATCCATTAGATCGTGTGTCCTTTTTATGTGTCAGTCTTGCCAACTGTAAAACAGAGGCTATAGCAGTCCTTCTCTCTCACTATTAGAAGGTGGACAGAGGGGAGAATTTCCTGGTGGTCCAGCAGTTAAGACTCCGCGCTTCTGCTGCAGGGGGCACGGGTTCGATCCCGGGTTGGGGGAACTAAGATCCTGCATGCCCCACAGGGCAGCCAAAACAAAACAAAACAAAAAAGAAGGTGGTGGGCAGTAAGTTCATATAAGGCACTTAGAAACATGCCTGGCACACAGTAAGTGCCGTTATAAATGTTAACTATGATTATCACCGTCCCCCATGGCTTTTCCATCAAAGCTGAGTTCTTAACAGCTGGCTGACTTGTCAAGCAGATTCAGTATGGCAAGATGCAAGCATAGGGTGAATTCCCACCAGTCTGAAATGACTTCGGGCTAGATGTAATTTTGCCTAGAAAGTGGGAAATTGGTCAAATAGCCTCAAGAGATCCTAGAATGACACCATGGCAAGCATCCCCTCGGTTGGGATTCTATATTTTTCTCTCTGCTCTGTTTCAGCACCAACAGTGCTCTGTGGCATTTTGTCAGCCATTGCAACGTCTTCCCCATTCTCAAGCATTCCTGCAGAAGACAGCTGCATGGCTGCCGGGCCCAGAGCTCCTGTCTTAGACTCACTTCCTTCAGGCTCTTTCATGAAGTACTCGCTGCACTTTTCCATAGCATGTACAGGGGAAATTGTCAACACTCAGCCTCATCCACCGTGGGTCACCGCGCTTGGATTAAATAGCTGATGGAGACGTTTGTTCATCTGTGGGTCCCTGAGTTCACACAGACTCACCTCTGGCTACCTGAATGTTTCTTCCCCTTTTCTTTTTCCTCAGTGCAGAAGGCATGGACAACATGAAGATAGATTTGTCATAGCCAGAGCCACACTGACGGGCACAGCAAAAGCCTGTTTCATGCTCTCAGGCTTCTCACACTGAAGTTTTTTTTCTCCTGCGTTTTCGGTTAGGGCTTCATAACGCTCATCCCGGCCCCAATCTCTGTAGCTTTCAGACCAAATGATGCTTTATCATGTGAAACTCTGTTGCACGGTGGAACTTCCAAGGCCATTTAGAACTCTTCACCACACTTAGCCTGTGCCTGGGGCTTACCGAGCGGGAAGCGTCTTGTTCTTTGTCATGTTGGGTACTGCTTCTTCTTAAGAGCTGTATTCTTTCCGAAAGCCTAAAACCTGAGTTTATATCAACCAAGAAACAGGCCCCGAAATATCAAAGTTAATGAAGGCAGATAACAATTTTTTTAAATCAGTATTACTAATAACACTACTATTTAAATATCACTTTTAGGTAAGGAAATGGGAACCTCTTTATATGGACTTAGATAGCAAGTCTCCTTATCGATCTGATCAGCGGGCAAATGTAAATTTCTTTTCTTCTGGCTTAGCAGGACGTAAATATATAAGGAAATATGTTATTTATCCCTTCTGCAGCAGGAGTGCTTCAATTCTGTCCCGCTGTGGACAACATGCCCATCAGCTAGAGAATCAAGCTTAACGATTCTGTGAGACTGTAATCAATGCCAACATCTACTCATCTGTCAAACTTCAGCTTATGATGTCACTTTTTCTAACAAAACCTCTCTGACCCCCAGGTTCGATGATGTGCCTTTAATTAATTATAGTCCTACAAAACCTCATCCTTCTTCTCTGTGAGATCATTAACATTTTAATCAAATAATTTAAGTATTTACTTGTCTGATGCCCAGATCTCTTCCAGATGGTAAAGTCCATGAAAGCAGGGGCTCGCTCACCAGGGCCTAGCAGAGGCCAGACCCCTCGGGGGTCCGCATTAAGTCCTGGGCATTCATGAGTGCAGGAATGGTAATGACAGGTCGGTAGGAGAATTTTCAGGATCACCTCTAAATAGTTATTTAGGGATGATGACTGATCACCATCTCATAGAAAGATGTGAGCATTACTTATCTGTAAACTCTTTTGGTTTTCAGAGTTTCCAATTACGTTGAAGAGTTTTGCGCGTCCGGCTCCATCAATTAAACAATTCCACCTGCCCTGCTCTCTCCTCCCAGAGAAGGATTAGAGGGGAACACAAATGGGGCCTGAGGAATCCTCCCCTTCAACACCACGTCCTAAAACCCATGTCCTGCCGTCTCAGTCAGCTAAACTTGGGTAGAACCTAACACACTTTCCCAAGGGCTTTAAGTTCCCTGGGAATGGCTTCATTGACTTAAAATGACAATGACTAAATGATTTAAAATGAATGGCCTAAATGGCTTCAATGACTTAAAATAACAAACGTGGACCCTGAAGTCTCATCCCCATCAGACCTAACTTACCCCCAGGAAGCCTAGCTTTGGCTGGTACAGGACGCACATGACAATCATGACGGCAGCGACACACACCCTCGGGGTTTCTGTGAAAACTGCCCTTCATTTCACAGAAGGGCTGCTGTGTTCCAGGCAGTTTCTATCTGCACTTCAGTGAACAGAAGTCCCCCTTCTCACCAGGCTTATCTCCTGGCATGGAGAGGAAGCATTGGGGTGTGTGTGTGTGTGTGTGTGTGTGTGTGTGTGTGTGTGTGTGTGAAATATTCCACGTGATAACCAACCTGATGGAGAAAAATGAGGGTGGTCAGGGAGGCCGTACTGGTTCGGTGACATGTAGACAGAGATTTGAAGAAACTGGAAGAAGGAACCATGGAAATACCTAACTGAAAGAATTATGTAAACATAAAGTGTCTTACAGTTAATGGTAATTATTTAGCTCTATGCCCCCAGAGGAAGGTGCCTCACTCAGAAACCTTGCCAAAGCAGGGCTCCCATGGAGGCCCCATTTCTCTCTTGGGGTCTGTCCAGGTTTGTGTCCAGCAGGTTAGATCACACTCAGCCTTATTCCTATGATGCTAATGATGATGATGCATAGGATAGTTCAGGGCTTCCTGCTAGAGTGTCCATGCCCTGGAAGGGCGCTTGGGGCATAAAGAAATTCCAGGTTTCAAAGATCCCAGGCCTGGTCTCCTTGAAGGAACAATAGAGGGAATAGAATGGCTGGCCCCAAAGAGCGCCGGGGACATCCCGTGCAACTCTGCCTTGTATCCTAGAAAACCAAAAAATGGTTAATTCCACTTCCTCACCCTCTGGGTTTATATCCTGCAAACTATGTAGAGAGGTCTGTCTTGTTGGTCCTAAGAGAAGAGGAGGGTTGTCTGTTGGAATGAAGCTTTGCTACACATTAGAATATCTTGGGAGCTTTGAAAACTTCGGTGCCCTGGTTGCTCCCCATACTAATTAATGCAGAACCCCTTGGAGGGGAGACCCAGATATCAGGATTGTTAAAATCTCTCCAGGAGGATCCAGAGCCAGGTAGGAGTGGGGGGCCTGAGCCACCCTAGGAGACAGATCAAGTGCCTCTCCTCCTGTGAGAGAAGAAGGAATATATCTGTGTTCCTGGCACAGAGATTCAAAAGCCTTGGAACGTCTTGAGTGATAGGAGTGTCTTTGTTACTTATCACAAGCGCTTTACGCCATCCCTGAGTTTATGCGAATGAGATGACCCATTAGACCTTACCCTAGGTACTTGTTCATTTGTACCCTTTATAATAAGATGGTAATCCTAAGCAGTCCTGTGTGCCGTTCTAACACATCATCGAACCTGAGGGGATTGTGGGAGATTCCTAAATTTGTGGTCAGCCGGGCAGAAGTGCAGGTGACTTGGGGATGCCTGCAATTTGTGGCTGGCATCTTAAGTGGGGGAAGTCTTGTGAAGGAATTTGCCCTTCATTTGTGGGGTCTGCACTGATGAGGGTACTTAGTGTCAGAATTAAATTGCATTTCAGGGCCCCCAGTTGGTGTTGGGACACACTTCCCAACTCTGTGTTCAGTGGTTTTGTGTTGGTAGCTTGAAATCATCCACAGGGAGGTTATTTATTGATACACCCTAGAAATTGGCAAATGTTATCAATCAGGGCTTCTCCTCCCTCTGCCTCTGAGAGCTGGTTGTTAAATCTTTATCAGCACACCACTGCATTAGAACCAAGATCATTATGTGCTTGTTATGAAATGCTAGAAAGAGTTTAGAAGGTCAGAGTCTGGCCACACTGAGAATTCCCATTTCACACCCATGTATGTGAGGCTGAGCCAGCTCCATGAGTGAGGGGCAGCCGTTCCTCTCTCAAATACACCCCCATAGTCCCACTTCCGTGTGAGTTGTGACCAAGCTGTTTATTACACTAGTAAAGGTGCTATAACTCTCAAACTTTGTACCTTGAATTCTTGTTTGGGTGTGTCCACAGCTGAACTGCACAATATGGTAGCCGTTAGCTACACGGACCTGTATAGATTAATTAATATTAAGTAAAATTAAAATTCAGTTGCACTAGTCATATTTCATGTACTTGCTAATGGCTACTATATATATTTTAATTTTTTTAAATTTTTATTGGAGGATAGTTGATTTATAATGTTGTGTTAATTTCAGGAGTACAGCAAAGTGAATCTGTTATACATATACATATATCTACTCTTTCTTTAGATTCTTTTCCCATATAGGTCATTACAGAGTACTGAGTAGAGTTCCCAGTGCTATATAGTAGGTTCTAATTAGGTATCTATTTTATATATAGTAGTGTGTATATGTCAATCCCAATCTCTCAATTTATCCCCGCCGCCACCTTATACCATGGTAACCATAAGTTTGTTTTCTACATGGCTACTATATTGAACAACACAGATTCAGAATATTTCTGTCATCACGGAGGATTATGTACCAGGTCTGGTTTAGCTTGCCCCAACATTAAGAATTGCAAGAAGAGGAGGCGGTGTGTGTGTGCGTGTGCCTGTGTGTGTGTGCATGTGTAAGGGGGCCATCCCTCTATGAAGTCACCTTTTAGCTTGGACTGAGTTTTAACCCTCCGTGTCTTCCAGCTCTTGTTCCTAATCTCTACCTTCAGTGACCTAATTACATTCTCAGTGTGATTCATTTCTTTAGGTGTATCAATTCCTGCAATTTATTGCAAAACTGTCGGGCTTATCCCATAAGAATTAAATCCTAAACTTTAATAGCAAAGGGACAACTGAATCTTTGTTTTAAATGAACAGTGGAAAAATGGATATGAAAAGAGTCAGAGAATCCCCAAACAGTAGTCTCCTGGACAGTGTATGTGTGTTCATACCCTTAAGTGAATTATGGATCAGTAAGGAAGAAGTGTGAAGCAAAGTAGAGCAGAATTTAAATAGGATTGGGCAGTGGGGGAGGGGAGAGTTCCAGGTGGGAATAGTACTCGTGGATTAATTATCTCAGAAAACTCATTTAGGTGAATTTCCTGAAGTCTTAAGGAAGGGAACTTCCCTCTGAGTTCCCAGAAAGGAATTTGAGTCCAACTGAGGCTAAGATGGGAAGAGGACCCATCCACTTCTAAAGATCTACAGTAAATTAAACAATCCAAATGGGGAAAAAAAGATGTGAGAAGTTAACATGAGATGCTAACATGAAAAAGTAATTATGGCTTCTCCCTGAGCTATTGCATGACAGTATCGTCTTCTTACATAGAATTTTGCCTCATGGCTGAGGTTAGTATAATAAATAGGTTGGACACAATTCCTGTGGAAATGGGAGTGTGTGGAGGGATGTGTAGACACACGGGGAAGATGACCGTCTCTAAGCCAAGGAGGGAGGCTTGGAACAAGTGCTTCCCTCAGAGCCCTCGGAAGGAATCAATCCTGCTGACACCTTGACCTCAGATTTCTGGCTTTTAGAACTGTAAGAAAGTACATTTCTACTGTTTAAACCAATTAGTTTGTGGTACTTTTTTAGCAGTCCCAGAAAGCTAATAAAACTTCTTCACAGCACAAGAAATCATCAACAAAATGAAAAGACAACCTATGGAATGGAAGAAAACATTTGTAAACCGCATATTTAATAAGTAGTGAACATCCAAAAATCTATAAGGAACTGATACAACTCAATAGCTAAAAAAAAAAGAAACAAAAAAAAAACCCAAACAACAAATAACTCAATTAGAAAATGGGCAAAAGACTTGAATAAACATTTTCCCAAGGAAGACAGACAAAAGGCCAACAGGTACAAGAAAAGGTGCTCTACATTGGGGAAATGCAAATCAAAACCAAAATGAGGGGCTTCCCTGGTGGCGCAGTGGTTGAGAGTCCGCCTGCCGATGCAGGGGACGCGGGTTCGTGCCCCGGTCCGGGAAGATCCCACATGCCGCGGAGCGGCTGGGCCCGTGAGCCATGGCCGCTGAGCCTGCACGTCCTGAGCCTGTGCTCCGCAACGGGAGAGGCTACAACAGTGAGAGGCCCGCGTACCGCAAAAAAAAAAAAAAACCAAAATGAGCTAGCTGTCATCTCACACCTGTTAGGATGTCTATTATCTAAAAGACAAGAGATCACAAATGCTGGTGAGGATATGGAGAAAAGGGACCCTTGTGCACTATTTATATAGAAATAAACTGATGCAGCCACTATGAAAAAGAATATGGAGTTTCCTCAAGAAATTAAAAATAGAGTTACCATATGATCTAGGAACCCCACTTCTAGGTATATATCCAAAGGAAACAAAATCATTATCTCAAAGAGATATTGTACTTCAATGTTCATTGCAGCATTATCCACAATAGCCGAGGTGTGAAAAAACGTGTCTGTTGGCAGATTAATGGATACAGGCAATGTGGTCTATGTATCCAATGGAATATCATTCGTCCTTAAAAAGGAAGGAAATCCTGTCATTTTTGACAACATAGATGAATCTTGAGGGCATTATGCTAAGTGAAATAAGCCAGAGAGAGAAAGACAAATATTGCATGATATCAATTAAGAGTGGAATCTAAAAAAGCTGAACTCAGAAAAACAGTGGAATAGTGATGCCGGGGGTGAGAGGTGGGGAAAATGGGGACATGTTGGTAAAAGGGTACAAACTTTCAGTTATAAGATGACTAAGATGTGAGGATCTAATGTATAGCAGGTTGACTATAGTTGATAATATTGTATTGATCATTGAAATTTGCTGAGTACAGCTTATGTGTTCTCAACAACAACAAAAAGGTAAATATGTGAAGTGATGGATGTGTTAATTAACTCGATGGTGAGAATACTTTTACACTGTATACATATATCAGACCATCACTTTGTACACTTTAAGTACACTGTAATTTTGTTTGTCAGTGATACCTCGATAAAGCTGAAAAGAAAGGATCTGTCTAGAGGTCTCTTTCACACAACTTACCAAGCCTGTGCTAAATCTCTGTCCCCTTAACTCCTTTTATTTCCTCTTCCAAGAACCTTTGCTCAGAGCCTCTTTTCCCTTTCTCAACCTTACATCAGCCAGAAAAATGACACATTTATAGCTAAGGGCAGGATTTAAAGGCTAGATCCCCTGGGAGGACAGTGCAGGTGGGTGGTGGGTGAGACAGCCCTATTCCATCCATCTTCATTATTTGTGGGACTTAGCATCAACTTTTAAAGTTCATTTGTACCTTGAAGGCTGTTGGGCTTGATTCCTGTTTCCTTTCCCCTCCTCTGTAAAATTCCCATCAAGGATGTTGAAATTGCTTAATAGAAACACTAAAATTAAATTAATTAGATAACAAGGGGACACATGTGATAGTATAAGAACAAACTTTGGATTCAGATATATGCCCACTCCATCACTTTCCCACAAGTAATGAAACCCTTTAAATCTGATACCTTTTTAAAATTGAAGTATAGTTGATTTACAATGTTGTATTAGTTTCTGGTGTACAGCTAAGTGATTCAGTTTTATATATAAAATATATATTCTTTTTCAAATTCTTTTCCATTATGGTTTATTACATTACTAAATCTGATACTTTATCTCTAAACCAGAAATGAGAAAAGAGGTTTGTTGTAAATTGGCTAAGATGAAGCTTGCAAATTGGTACCTGGCACACAGAATACTAGTTACATGTTAGCTATCATTGTTATTTGTCTTAGCCATCTTATTGTCAAACAAACGGGAGAGGGAAGTAGCAGAGTCAGACACATCTAGAGAGAATTCAAATGAGATCTTTTCTAATTTTAAAACTCTGTAATATATGATTTTTTTTTAAGGATGAAATCACTTCACCTCACCATTGGCGGGGTTATGATAGAAAAACAGCATCCAAAAAAACCCAAAACAGTGCCCATTTGAAGAACTGGAATTCCTAAAGCACTTTTAATTTCCAAGTGTGCGTGCTTTTCAAGGAGAACTCTCCAAGCACCTGTGGTATTAAGCATTTCTCTTTCAAGAGAGCAGCATGGTTCCTTTAAGGCATATCCTTTTGCATCATGCATCGCCACGGTGATTTTTCTCCTGATCCCAACATGTGTTCTTACATCGTGTTTAATTTAGGAAGATTAGACCCAATGATCAGCCCTAGCTCTCACCTGGATTCCTCATCATCTGTATTGTTGTATAAAGCTTTTGATGTTTTTGTACTTTAGATTTTTAAAAGTATTTCTGATTACCATTCAGGGCTCACAAAATTCAAGGATCACTTGCTTTCATAATCTTCCTCTTTTCCTAAATTGTCCCTAAATCCCATGAAATCACTTTTTCAATGTCTGTTTCCCTGATAGACATAAGATCTAAGGAAGCAAGTTCTGAGTTGGTATTGTTTACCACTGTACCCCCAGCAGCTAACACACGGTGCCTAGTCCATAGCAGGAACTTGCTAATTATTTGTTAAATTGTTTTGAACTATTTTGTTTTTCCTACTCCACTGATTAAAAGCAATGCTATAAGCCACAGGGATAAGAACCCACAAAGAAAGACCATGACCTTTCCAGTTCTACACATCTGTAGTATTTGGCATCCTGGAAGATATTACTGGTAAACACCACAGATTTTGTTCACAAACACCCCACCCGATGACTATAGGGAATACACCAAGCATCTTCAAAGACAGCAGCCGATGTCTTAGTTCTTAGGCTGAGATCAGAGACTTCAAGGAACTGGGATGATTCCCCTTCTTCGTGAAGACACTGCCCTGGGTCACTTTCCCCATGTTTCACTTCCTCTTGGGAATGTGGAGAATAGGAAAGGGGGTGGCAAGTTCCCAAGAGTCAAACAGCTAACCACTGGTTATTGTTCACAGTCCCACAAAGAATGCTTGCTTTCTTAGGTTTCTGTTTTGAGCCCTAAGAAATTGGAAATATCATTGGTCTTTACATGATTATGAGTCATTGACATTTCTTTGTAGTCAGACCCTTTCTCCTTCCTTCTGCTGGAAGGTTTTGACAGGGAATAAGCAGAAGCAACTGTGAGAACCTTCCTGCCTGAAGGGCAGGGAGGGAGGCTACCGTCCTGTGGGCAGTGAGGGGACCGGTACAGATAAGCTTGCCTGGGGCACCCCAGACTCAGGGCCGGCTTCACACACTAAACCAGGACCTGCGTGATAATAAATGCATTTTAGATCTACCTTCCAACCATAAAATGATCTCAGAATCAATTCCATTGAAATTTATCTTACTAAGCGTTTGAGAATTTCTTTTTCTTTCTTTCTTTCTTTAACATTTATTTATTTATATGGCTGCGCTTGGTCTTAGTTGCAGCATGCGGGATCTTTTAGTTGCGGCATGCAGGGTCTAGTTCCTTGACCAGGGATAGAACCCTGGCCCCCTGCATTGGGAGCGTGGAGTCTTACCCACTGGACTACCAGGGAAGTCCCTGGAGAATTTCTTTAAATCTTGAAGCTCAAAATGAGTCCCTCGGAGTTAGTTTGATGCACCCAGAATGTCAACTTCTTTTCCACAGCATTGTTACCTCTTAGTGCCCTTTACATACACACACACACACATACGTGCGCGCGCGCGCGCGCACACACACACACACACACACACACACACAGTTGATTTTGTTGTTAACAGCATTGCATGCTAAGTTCTTCGTATTTCCACAACATCATATGATGTTATTTAGGAACATAATAAGATAAGCGTTAGGTGGAAACCTTCAGGCTCGAAGAAGTGACATTTCCATGAAGATGGGCAGATCTAAAAAAACGTGTGCCCTGAGCGTGATAAGAACTGGACCCAAGGCATCAGATCAAGTCACCCTTTTATCCTAGAGTCCAAGGTTCTGGAGTGCGAGGCATCCTCAGGAAGCAAAGTTTTAATAGGGTCACATTATCTGCAATAAAACTTTTTAATTATATATGACTTTCTAGAGTTCCAGTGTTCGGCAGGTGCACTTGCCTTTTATGGAGATTCTCTGGAGCTGTCAGACGAGAGAAAAACTAATAATCATCCTGTATTACATCTTGGTGCTGGGACAACAGTTCTGAGGGTGCCCGGGCTTTGAGATCGAGAGGCAATGTTTCTTTGATTGCTTGTGGGAACCCTGCAGATATATAATTTCATTTATTAGAAGCAGAAAGCTTATAAAATTGTGTGAAACAACAGGTGCCAGGAGAAAAGCCAGAGGCTCTAAATGAGGTGCTTGGGCACTCTGCTCTGGAGAAAGCCGAGACGCAGTCGGTGAGGTTTGCATTTCTCTTTAGACCCAAATCAATCAGAGTCTTTCCAACTGGATTATCTCAGCATGCGCCTGCCAGCAGTTTTCATCTAAAGTTATTGATGATTTTGCTTTTAACCAAGAAGCAAGACGAAGTGGAGAAAAATTGTGTGCGGTGCAAAGACTCAGAACAGGCAGGAATATAAGAAGCAGTTTAAAGGAAAAATAAATAATCAGACATACCTAGTGACACTTCATTTGGCATCTTGGGAAGGGAAGTGTTATATATAATGAAATTTTCCGGATAAGGGCAGTTCATCCTTTTCACACCCAAACATTTAAACTGAAACCATATTCAATAGAAAGATAAACATAACAAACATCACATACACTCTTCTCTCTACCCACAAAGACAAAAATTTCCGAAACCTTTTTAAAGTTTTCTCAACTACATACATATATCTTCCATAACATGTAAGTATACATTAATTTAAATATTTATTTGCATTCCCCACAGTTAGTGTCTACATTAAACAGAATGTACTATTCTTTTGCGGGTAAGAGACCTAGTGTGTTAAGCATTTGTTATGAGTTATAGTTGATAGCCATGTGTAAAAAACGTAGGTGCGAAGTATAATGATGTCAATGCATGGGCTTTATTTCCTGAATTTAGGTTTGGAGTTGAAATCTGGGAAAATCTGACTGTAGATATATAGTAAAATATTACTTTACTGTGTGTGTGTGTGTGTGTGTGTGTGTGTGTGTGTGTGTGTGTGTTTAATTGGAATTGTCTGTGTGTCACTGAAGTGTGCCTACAAGATCACGAACATCTTTTCTCTGACTGGAGTCAGGCTAAATGCAGAGAAAACTCAGACATTTGCTGTGAACAGTGGGGAAGGGAAAATAAGAGATGTGCGTCTCGTTAACTTGGTCTCAGAGGTTAACATTCTGGGATTCTCCTGGCATGGTTTACTGAATCTTGGCCAGAATACCAAAGCCTACAGTCCAGGGAGATTGTGCCAGGAATCATCAGGACCAACAGTGACGGCGATCTCAGTAAGCACCAGGGTTCAGGAGGCTGCTGGGACCTGGAGGGAGTGGATATCGTTACAAGGATGCCGTCCAAGTGGGCTTTGTATTAGGGATGCGCGGATGGCGGACATAACGCTCTGAGTCATTTTATCCAAACGAAGATGTCATGGTCCTGTCTCCTAAACGATCCTAGAAACCCTCAGGCATTTTGGGCTGTGTCAAAGCAGCTCTAACCATCGTAACTGCCAACACCAAACACAGAACAACCTGGCCGGCCTTACTGCAAAGCCATGATTTCCTTGAAGAGTATATCGGGATATCACGAACCTTGCAACAAGTGATAACAGTGGGGACGATGCCTTTAAATCCTCAGCCTTGGCTTCAACCACTTTCCTCTGTCTCTGTCACCCCTGAGGCCTTGAAATCGAATAAGTCAAAGCTTCCCCTTTCCCTCCCACTCCCCGCACTCCTTCACCCCAAGGGTGGGCTTGGTCCTGCTCGAGGTCCTTGAGCAAAGCTAACTGAGCGGAAGGCCCTAGCAGAGCCCTCACGTCTGCTCAAAGCCAGAACTCCTCTCCACCCATAACCAGGTGCCCAACATCCCCAGCTCAGCCCCCAGGGTGCCCTACGGTGAACGTTCATTGGCCCAATTCTCAAGTCTAGAAGTAAGAGGGCTTCTTCCCTCCTGGGTACCTGCAAACCACCCTCTCCAGGACTCGAGTTTGGCCTGGAGCACAGCTGCCTTCAAAAACTTCCAACACAGCAACCTTCCTGCACCCACCGTTGCCTAATTTCTCTGCCCTGACGCTCTGCCCATGCACTCCCTTTTTTCCTCCCCTCCCTCCCGGTGCCAACTGTTTCTGCCCATCTCCAGAGCCAAGCTTGGTCTTGACTCCCTATTCCTCCCCGACTTCTCCAGGACCGGCCACTGTGTCTCAGGAGTGAGTTCCAAACGGTGACAGGGTCACTCTAAGAATGTGCCCCTCACTGGCATGGGGTCCTGTTTCACATTTTTCCATCCAAGGCATGTCCAGTCCTCACTGCTGTTGAGCTGCTGGCGGGCTTCCCTCCTGACTCACCGAGTCAGGCTGAGCTGCTTCCCAGGGCCTTTCTCAGGGATCACCTGCCCATTATCATTCTACCTGCAGCTTCATGGACCCGTGGTGGCCTGATTCAATTCTAATATTAACCAAAATACCTCTGGGCTCTTTGTGTAATGTCATAGGCTTAATCTGTCTCCCTTAAAGACAAAACCATGACCAGAAAGTTTCATTTTCTTTTTCTTTTTTCTTTTTAATATTGACTGAAATCTAGAGAATTCTCATGAGGCTTGCTTAGGGATTTAATTGAAAGGAAATCACAGGCAACTTGCTACCTTTTCTGAGGTCTAAGAAAATATACCTATACTCTTCAGTTTACCGCTAGATTCTGTTAAATGACCAGCAAGCCAGCCCAGTTGTTAGAAAAGAAAAAATAAGTGAAACGATATACAAACTTGCTGCTGTCATCACTAAAACCTGGATGGTTTCTTTATTGTGGATATTAGAAATATATAAAGTTCATATGCTGGAGTATGTTATACAAGAATAGTTTCTGTTAAGGCAGGGTACTTACGAATGTGATAAATTATGATCAAAATGGGTTTAAGATTGATTTTACAGATGAAATCCTGTTGGACGGGGCTGGTGAACAAAGTCAAAGGTAGAGGGAGAAAAAAGAACAAATAGTAAGAAGGAAGGAGAGTTAGGAAAAAAACAGCAAATCAAAGAGGAGAAAAGGTTTTAGGCTAATATCAACAACAGAAGGCACTGAGGTGTCACAGGAGTACCTGTAAACTTGGAAGCTTTATGAAAGTAAAGCAGAGAGTAAACCTGGCATCAGATCAATTGGTCCAAGGAGATAGCATGGATCCCAATTTATTTCAAAAACACAAACAATCTGAAAGGATCTCCTGTCCAGTTACAGGAAGGTACTTTCCAAAGAGAAAGAGTAAGTCCAAGGTCCATGCAGAAAGTTCCACACTGTTGGGTTACATCAGTAACGGTGCATCAGCTAGACTCACATGTAATCTCCTTCCTTTGTCATTTCACTGTGACCCAAACATGAATCCGAGGGCTCACTCTCTCTAGATCATGGGAAAACAACACAAAACAAACAAACCTACAAAACCTAGATCCTGGTTCTTAGTGCCAAGATTCATGTTTCCTTTGTTCACGCATCCATTCACCCATTTGACAAATATTTTTTGAGAGCCTGCCATATGTCAGGTCATACTATGCACCAGACCTACAAAGGTGGGCATAAGGATACAGTACCTATATGGTCACTTCCCATCACATAGGCCAGCCAGTGAATTGAAGGCCATTATGTTAATTCCAGTCCATCACAGAAGTAAATTCTACTATTTACTATTGTTCTAATAAAATCCAAGTACTGTGAGGCTTGATGTCACCACAACAAACTTTTAAATGATCACACATACTATAATTTTATGTAAATAAGCTTCTTATGGGAAGAAAGACATACGTTTTCAGAGTAACAAATTCCCAGAATGTATCTTGGCATTCACAGTTTTCTGCTCAAGCTATATGTTGTACCCTTTTCCTCTCCCCATCTATGAGACGACCAAATAACTCATGGTGTTTTATACTTAGTTAACAATCCTTCACATGTGAAGTATATATTTTATACATCTTCATTATTAAGCTGTGGACATTTCTAGCCTGATTTCATATCGAAGCTTTTCAAGGGAGCAGTGGGGGGAAAGTGATTTCATACGCATAGCATTTGAAGTGCTGTCCTCATCAAAGCTCTGCATCTATTAAATGACATCAAAAAAAGTATAATATTTATCTTGTCTTACTGACACTGTATCAGATGTGATCAGCTTTTAAGTCAAAACATTATGTTTCTAATTACGCTATAAATGGCCTGAGGTCTCCACCGATGCTTAAGAGCTGAGAATTTGAGACAATTCTGTGATTAAACTCATCTCTGGTCCCCAGATCTGTTTTTAGGAAAGAGGTATTCAGCTCTGCCTGTGGTTTTCATAAAAAGATTATCATACTAAGTAAGTCAGACAGAGAAAGATATGTCATATGATAAAATCATAAAATATCATATGATATCATTTATATGTGGAATCTAAAAATATGATACAAATGAACCTGTTTACAAAACAGAAACAGATTCACAGACATAGAAAATAAATGTATGCTTACCGAAGGGGAAACGTAGCGGGGAGGGATAAATTAGGAGTTTGGGATTAACAGATATACACTATTATATATAAAATAGATAATCAACAAAGACCTACTGTATAGCATAGGGAACTCTACTCAATATTCTGTAATAAACTAGATGGGAAAAGAATCTGAAAAGGAATAGATATATGTGTATATATAATTGAATCACTTTTGCTGAAAGTGAAATTAACACAACATTGTAAATCAACTATACTTCAATATAAAATAAATTTTTTTTAAATCGTCAAATGTTGTGTTTATATTACTCAAAACGAGAGTGAACAGCATTGACACACCTGTGACATCAGGCTGTCCCCACTGCCCCGAGGTGAATTTTCTGGCTGCCCTGGATGCATGGTCACCTGCCTTGCTCTAGAGAACCTCCTAAAGCTAACTCAGTACCCTATGCCAGGCCCTAATTATGCTCACAGATACACGATGTTTTCCTCCCAACGTACAGCAATTTCTCTCAAGGCAATTTGTTTCAGTCATCACCAGGGATAACAGCTGGTCCTCTCCCATCATACCTTGCAATTAACAACTTCTTCAGACCTTCCCTTTTTCAGGTTAAGTGGTCCCAACAGAATCAGCCTCTCCTTCTCAGTACAGCTTTTTCTCCCTTGCCAGACCACGAGTTTCAGGCCGGCTGGGTGGCACCATTCTTAGCCATTCTACAACCAGACACCGTTCAGCACAGTGTCTGGCTTACCGTAGGTGCTCAGGAAACGTCTGCTGAATTAAATCTTTTCAATTCTCCGATTATTGGTATTGTTCTTTAATGGATTCATTATGCTTTTGTACCCATTACATCATCAAGGTGACCTATCAATACAGCCAAGGTAACTGTTAAAATACTGAAACGCTTCCTAATCCCCAAAGTGCCCTCTTCCCAGGTATCCTGGCTTCTCACCCATGACTCCCTGGACCTTCCAGAAGTTTCCATAATCCAGGAGCTAAAGGGTTAACACCAGCTGCAGCAGGGTCAGGATGCTCCCCATTGGCCAGTGCCTAGCACACTGCATTGAACCAGTTTTGCAGTATTTTACATACATTCCTGGCTCCAATGACATTAAAATCATTATATGATCGAGAATAGTACTGCAAGGGAGATACATTTAGATAATCAACCACAAGTGTTATCAAAAGAGCCTACCTTTCATTCATTGTATCTGAATCAGTGGTTGATGTGCTGTGGCCAGAGGTGATACTTGAGCACAAATGCTTAGGATATCAGGGGACAGGAAAAGAAAGAACCCACCACTGTGGGAACGTGGTGAAGGAGATTTGCATACCAAGATTCAGTCTGTTCTGCAAAGGACACCTTGAGAATACTGTCAAACTTTTAACATTTCCCTAAAGCACTACATTTATAGAAATAAAACTTGACAACCTCTTCAAAACTTTGAGAAGAAACCCACTTGCTGAATAATTTACTAAGTTTTTTTTTTTTAGGTCTGAGTTGACTTGGGTGTTTTCATTGTTCTGTTTTATTTTATTTTTACTTTTAATTTATGTTATGGGATCGTAGGAAAGTCACCAGAAAAGGAGCCGGAGTTGGAACAAGAAAATATATTCCCATCATTTGCTGCCTTTTTTCCTCTCCGTGGAAGCACATAGGAAAACAAGTACTCTGTGCATTACAGGCACCGAGAGAGACATTTGTTCTGCAGTTGGCAAAGGAAATGTTCTGAATTACTGCCTAAGAGACAAAATTTCTAGCAATAACCCTGTACATGGCCTCAAAACTACAGGTGTTGAGCACGTCTTTTATGGCAAGATAGTAGTAGGGGAAATGCGTGTCTTCCGTTACCTGACTTAGAAAATTTACATAAAGGATAAAAAAATAATAAAAGGCATCCTTCCATGCCAGCGCATATATAATTCTTTTAATGCCGCATGGTAATCCATTTTATGTAACATAATTAATTTAACTAATCTTTAATGGATGAACATTTGAATTGTTTCTAGTCTTTTCTTTTTACAGCCAAAGAACTGCAATGATTTTTTTGCATATATATCTGCATATATATTTTTTATTGATGAGTCTAAAAGTTATGTGCATGTTTTTAATGAAAAAAGCAAGTCGTAGAAAGTTACCTAGGCCATCATTGCATTTGTGTTGTATTTCCAAAGATATGTATATGTTCATTTATGTACATGCTTGTAAGGGAGTCACCTCTTAGAAATGGGGGTGGGAATAAAGGCAGAGCTCCTTCACTTTTACCCCGTTAGGCATTTTATCAAGTGTTTATTATTTTTATGATAATTATTAATAAAATTAGGCCCTAGTCAACCAAGACAAAAAGCCCAAATCAGTTGCATTATGGACCAATAACATTTTGGTATGTAATGAGTACATTTCAAAGCAATCTGTATTTCACAGAAAACAAATCCAGAAACTGAGAAAAATTCAGCGCTACCATGAATTAAGGCTTAATTCCACACATATAGATCTTTCTCCAATGCAGTTTGAAAAGTTTAGCTTTGCAACGAAGTAAAGCATAGAGATGAAGCTTTCAGGGGTGAGTCTGATCTTCTAGGTTTGAAACCTCCCACACCATCAAGTGGCCTTGAAATGTTAAGTTCCTAAATCTTTCCTGGCCTCAGTTTCCTTACTGAAAAATGGGGGAAAAGTATACAGTACTTTTTCATTCATGAAATAATTGTGAGAGTTAATGAGGTAGTACATGCAGCACACAGCAGAGGGCCTGAGGGAAGCACTCAATGAATGTTAATTATGTCTATATTACTATCATTGTTCTACAGAGGAAATTGCAAATCTACCAAAATAACAGTTGAGAGTATCCTTTTGATTGCTTTGAGGTAAACACAATAGACAAATCAAATCTCTTCAATTGGAGAAAAGAACAAATATTAATAGTTGTACAAATAGTCAAGCTTCCCTAACCTGACATCTTCCACCTAAACAAGTTGGTGGACATTGTACTCAATTATTTATCACAGCAAGTTACCACAGTGAGTCAATTTCAGTGGGTCAAGGCTCTGTAGTTCAGTGATAGGAGCCACAGTCTCCCCAGTTCAGCACTGTTCATTTGTGTTCAAAGTAGAGAAAGACATTAGTTTAATGTTTTGACTCTTCCAAAGAAAACATGGGAAGCTGCTCAAAACGAGCGAAGTTCGCCTCCACGCTTCCTTCATTGCTTCTGCCACTTCCTTTGTCTGTCCTGGTGCTGGATGCCTCCTCCAGTACTGCGTCAGGTCCTGGGCCAGCCCACACTGTGTCCTCCCCAGGGTCTGCTCACAGCCTCCACCTCTTTGGACTCAGGCACCCAGGGCAGACCGCTTCCTTCCTGTTCTGTCCTCTTGTCTCCATCGGTTACCTGGAATCACCACTTCCTGACCATTTTGCTTTTGTTTGCACTGTCATGTCCTGCTTTTCCATCCCCTTCCCAAAAATGGCATCTTGAACTGATGTGGGGTTGCTATCTTGAACCCCAAATATCCAAAGCATACGACCCCCCAAAAAAGAAGAAATAGTGTTTGACAAGTGTTGGCTTCATACTTTACAAAGGGAGCTCCACTTCACCAAAGGAAGACAGATGGGAAACCCAGGATGGATGACACTGGCAGGCCTGGGTTTGCATGGATGCCTCATGCACGACTGTCTTCCATGTGATCTCACCCCATTTAACACTCAAAGATGCTTTTCCTTTGGCTTACAAAGCAGCAAGTTCTTGACGCAAAATAAACACAGGAGCAGATCAAGTACAAAAACCAAATAAGCTCCCTTTGCAAATGTTACCCATTGTTAACATTCTTCCCATGCTTTTTGCTTATCCATCGGCTTTGCAAATATTTACTGAGCATCTGCTATGTGCTGGGCTCTGGGTTAGATGCTGGGCATGCAGGAGTGGGAAAAGAAGATAGGACCTCTGCTGTCCTGGGATGTTCATTGTGGTGTGTGTGTGTGTGTGTGTGTGTGTGTGTGTGTGTGTGTGTGGCGGCGGGAAGACAGTAAAGAAGAAAACAAATAAAGGAGGCAATTCTTAAGAGAAGGTGTAGGGGGGAAGGTCCCCCACCCCAGGAGGTGTGACGTGAGATAGAATGTGGGTTGGAGGCTTGGGCAGTGAAGGACTCGGGAGGGACATTCCAGGTGAGAGAGGAACAAGCATAAAAGCCGGGAATGGGGAAAGTTTATGGTGTTCAAGTGTCAGTAAAGCCATCAGTATGAGCTGAGCCTGGAGAGAGAGGCAGGGCCAGGCCACTCAGAGTTGGGAAGCCCTTTAAGGAGTGTGGGTATTATTCCAGGAACAATAGAAAACTGCTAAAGGAAGGAGCATGATGAGATTTCTGTGTTTAAGAACTCACACTGGCTGCTTCTGCTGAGAATGGACTTTAGGGAGACAAAAGTGGAATTTAGAAGCCACTTAATAAACTGCTCTCGTCCAGGCAGAAAAGGACGGCATCCCCAGGGAAAGGATATGTAGGACCCTGACCGGAGACTCTGTGATGCTGGGGACGGGGACCTTGCGTGGCTTGTGGTTATAAACAAACTGTTGAAGGGGGTCATCTGAATTGTGGACTGGGGAACCTTTTTCAATATTCACAGTGAGTGCTTCTTCTTGGATAAGGAAATAACATTTGGTTTGAAGCGTTTACCTCACCTTGGCTATAAAAGTGTGCAATCAGTCTTACAACCAATCACTTGCTCTCTGCAGCCCCGGGGCACACATCTGTCGCTAAGTAATCAGGCTGCGGTTAACATGCAAAGGCCTCCAGGATGGGCCCAGATATTTGGTTAAACTTTACCCTGCGTGTGTCTGTGAGGAAGTTTCTGGATGAGATTAACATTTAAATCGGAGGACTGAGTAAAGCAGATTGCCCTCCCGGGGGCGGGGTGGGGGCGGGGTGGGGGGGCTGTGCTCATCCAATCCACTGAAGGTCTGAAAAGAACAAAAGGCTGAGTGGGGGGGGGGAAACTTGATTTCTTTGCCTCACTGTCTTTGAACTGTGACATGGGTCTGCTGCCCTCAGTCTCAGATGGGAACTACACCATTGACTCTCTGGGTCTCCAGCTTGCCAACTCTAGAGCTTTGGATTTCCCAAACTTCGTAACTGCATGAGCCAACCCCTTTTAGATGATACATACATACATACAGGGGCTTCCCTGGTGGCGCAGTGGTTGAGGATCTGCCTGCTAATGCAGGGGCCAGGGGTTCGAACTCTGGTCTGGGAGGATCCCACATGCCGCGGAGGGGCTGGGACCGTGAGCCACAACTGCTGAGCCTGCGCGTCTGGAGCCTGTGCTCCGCAGCAAGAGAGGCCGCGATAGTGAGAGGCCCACGCACCGCGATGAAGAGTGGCCCCTGCTTGCCACAACTAGAGAAAGCCCTCACACAGAAACGAAGACCCAACACAGCAAAAATAAATTAATTAATGAATAGGTACATACATACATATATACATGCATAGGATGGATGGATGGTTAGATGGTTGGATGGTTGGACAAACAATAGATAGACGATAGGTAGGTAGATAGATAGATAGGGAGATAGAGAGATAGATAGGATAGGGAAATAGATACATACATACACAGGATGGATGGATGGATGGTTAGATGGAAGGATGATTGGATGAACAGAATGGATAGATGATAGATAGGTAGATAGATAGGAAGATCTGCAGATACATATCTCCCGTTGGTTCTGTTTATCTATAGAACCCAGATTAATACAATGAGTATTCAGAAAGGAGTTTTAAAAAAAACACAAACAAACCAAAACTAGTGGATGTGGACTACGTATGACTAGTTCTACTTGCTGAGGTCAGAGAAACTGAAGTGGAAATGACCAGCTCCCATACTACCATCCTGCGGGAAAAGGTGAATGTAACAAAGAAACTCCAAAGATGCTAAAGGCTACAGAACCCAACAGAATAATGTCAGTGCAAAGAGCTGCAGTCAACCTTTCCTGTACCTAAGTACTGCATATTTATACCCTAAATACTGGGTGCAGCTCAAAATGGTAAGTGACACTTGATAAACATAAGGACTCCCCAGGAGACGCGAAAGAGGAAAGACCCAGGTCTGGGAATGGTTTTTCGTACGGTAATCCACATAGCAACAATTTCCCTTCTCTTTTGAGCTTCCCTGGAGACTAATTCTGGAAAACATCCTATTTGAGTGTTGCCTTTGGCAGAGGACAGTATCATTGGCAATGATGACAATTATCCTTGTCATTATTATCATGCCATTTTTTTTTTTGGCGGTACGCAGGCCTCTCACTGCTGTGTCCTCTCCCGTTGCGGAGCACAGGCTCCGGACGCGCAGGCCCAGCGGCCATGGCTCACGGGCCCAACCACTCCGCGGCATGTGGGATCTTCCCGGACCGGGGCACGAACCCGTGTCCCCTGCATCGGCAGGCGGACTCTCAACCACTGTGCCACCAGGGAAGCCCTATCATGCCATTTTAAAAACAATTTTTTTATTTAAGAAAATTTTAATATGAGTATATTGAATATAGTTCTCTGTGCTATACACTAGGACCTTGTTGTTTATATTCAATATTTTATGATAAACCATAAGGGAAAAGAATATTTAAAAAATGTATGTATGTATAACTGAATCACCTTGCTGTACAGCAGAAATTAACAAACACGGTAAATCAACTATACTTCAATAAAAAAAATTAAATTTAAAAAATTTTATTGCAGTATAATTGATTTACATTGATTCAGGTGTACAGTAAAGTGATTCACTTATACATACATCTTTTTCAGATTCTTTTCTATTATAGGTTATTACGAGATATTGAATATAGTTCTCTGTGCTATACAGTAGGTCCTTGTTGTTTATTTTATATCTAGTAACTTGTACTCTGTTAATCCCAAACTCCCAATTCATCCCTCCCCCCTTCCCCTTTGGTAGCCATCGTTATTGCGATAGTTTTATTTTTTCCCTTTTTCCCTCCAGCACGATGTTGTGCCCTTTTGGAGCTTATTTCCCGTAATTATCCTAACCATTCTGTGAGCTTGATACTATTGTTTCCCCTTTGAGATTGAGATTCTGAGAGGTTTAGGGAATTCTCCAGGGAGTGACAGGGTCAGCAGGAGTCAAAGCCACATCTGCTGGACACATGAGCCTCCTCCCCTTTCCACCCTAACGTTGTGTCTTTATTCTAAATCCAGGGTAGGTGTAGAAGACGGAAGGGCATAAGCCTGCAGCAGAGATCAGCAAACTTCTTCTGCAAATGGCCAGAGAGTAAATATTTTAGACTCTGTGGGCCAGTCATGCTGTCCTATTCTGCGTTGTAGCCTGAAAGCAGCCTGAGACCATAAAGAAGTGAATGAGCATGGCTCTATTGCAATAAAGCTTTATTTATAAGATCAGATGGAAGGTCAGATTTGACCTTGGGCCGTGGTTATGCCAATTCAGGCTGTAAGAACAACCAAGAGGAGGAGTGCTGGCAGGAGTTGGAAGAACTTTGCAACAACAAATTAAAGACCCCGTCCTTAACCTCAGATGCTTTTAGCAAGGAATGTCAGGCAACCCCCTTTAAAAAAAGAAGACTAGAGATTCATAGAAAGAAAAGAGAAGGAAATCTAAAATGCAAATAATGCAAATTATAAAAGCAATTTCTAGGGGGAAAGAAAAAAAAAGGATGCTAGTCAGGCATCATTAAATTAGCCAAAGTGCGTTACACAAAGTAGGTGCAAAGCTGGGTTTGAGAGACCAGGTAGGGAGTAAATAAGAACAGAGAAGAGACTAGATCCTTCTGAACTCAGATTTCTGAAATTTACACAACAGAGAAGGAATAAAGAGACTTGAGAAGCACCATACAACTATGGATAAATAAGCAAAGACATTTGTGCCCTCAAGAAAAAAGCACCTCATAAAATTTCATACCCCCATCCCGAGAGTGTCTACTAAAATAAATGTCATCCGCCCCGGCTAACACACTGATAAGACTGAATTATTAATTACGTTCTGAAAGTTTTCATTTGAAATGTTCTATGGGTTAATGCAATAATCCAATCCATGTCCTCAGTCTGTCCCTGCTCTTCTATCTCAGCTCCAGTTTCAGCTCTGAATTGTAAAACAGGACTTGGTTTTATCTGGAGTGTCTCTCTCTACATAACCCAGTGCTCTCCGGCGTCATCATAAACCAGGGCCTGAAAGCCCAGAGAATCAGCTGGCAGAAGAGAGCAGGCTCAGTGTCATTTTCCTGCAAAGTAATTTCCAGATGGAAATTGGATGCAATTGCATGATGGGGCTTAACTTCCCTCTGCTTGAAGCACAGACGTAGCAGGCTTCAAATCCCCCGCTCCACGCCACGCAGATGCCTTTCAGGTGGCTGGGTCCTCTTGTAATGGCGAATTTCTACCACAGGAATGTTGGGGTCTGGGCTGGGGCTGGGGAAAGAGGTGCAGAGTTTGGGGGGTCATCAAATGGTCTCCATCCTCAGCTCAAAGATGACCAGGTGGGAGAGCCAGAAAAATATCTTGGCGAAGTCAGGACAAACATATGATAAAAATACTGTACAGAAAAGGATGTCATCTCCCCCCAAAGAAAATATGATTGATTCAACTACCAAGTTAATGAGGCACAATGGTCTGCCTGCCTGGGTTTACTGCATCTCCTCTTATGTTCAGACCCATCCCGGGTTCCCTCCCCTTGGTCCTGAGCTGTAATGGAGGTATTTGCCTTCTACGAGCATCGCGTTCTTAAATCACGTTGCCTTTCTCAATCAAATTTGATCTCAGAATCTACCTTAGTCGCCTGTGGAGCTCCATGTCTAATTGTATCAAAATGGAGTTTCTGAGTATCGTCCCATTATACTTCCATTTCTCTCTGTCCAGGAGCTGCCTGATGACTCACTTAGCTCAGATCCTAAGTCACTGAACACAGCTCTGTGCATCACGGTACCTGCTGGCTGCGTGTGGTTTCTGAGTGCTTGAAAGATGCCAGTCTGAACTGAGATTTGCCGTGAGTGTAAAATACACACTGATTCAAAGACTTACTACAAATATAGAAGGTGGAAGAATGTGCCTAGTTCGTCCATCATTTTTATGTTGGGTGCACGTTGAAAAGATATTTAGGATACGCTGGTTTAAATAAAATATTTATATGAAGTTCACCTGTTTCCCTTAACTTTTTAACAGTGGCCCCTAGAAAAAATGAAAATGATATATTTGACTCATATATTTCTTTTGGGTGGTGCTGACCTGGGGTTACAGAATAAATAAGCAACTGGTAAACACAGCAAGCTCAGAGGTGGCGCTCCATTGCAGTAAACCAGGAGTATGTTCTGAGGGAGACAGTCTTCGCCCAAGGCAAGGCGAATGCTTAAGTTATTCTCAAAACTGCCTTCTTTTCTGTCCTTGGCAAAAATTGGAATTGTTTTATAAATTAGTCGTATAACATTTGCTGTCATTTATGAGTTAGTTTTGCCATGTCTGCCTTTAAAAGGAGGTTTTTCCTTGTTCGAATCATTCTCTCCTCTACATTGTGAGAGTCACAAAGGAAGGCCCCTGGGAGCTTCATCCTTGAATTCAAAGCTCATAAGACAGTGCCAGGCACTTAGGACTTCTGAGCAAACATAGTTAAATGATAAACGTTGACCTCCTAGAGGGGTGGGCTAGGAAAGGTGGGAGGGAGATGCAAGAGGGAGGAGATACAGGGATATACATATATGTATAGCTGATTCACTTTGTTATACAGCAGAAAGTCACACACCATTGTAAAGCAATTATACTCCAATAAAGATGTTGAAAGAAGATGATAAACGTCGAGTGAAATAATCTTTGCTGTTATAGGGTGTCAGTAGATACTTGGGTTATAGCAGCAAAAGTAGATCCCAATCATAATTTTTCCACTTAAAAAATGTAAAATAAAATCTTAATACAACAGCTGAACTTAAAAAAAAATAAGGCCAAGCATTTTTTTTAGGGCAGTGATTCTTGTAATGGGGTTAGATAGGATGGGGTCTTTCCAAACAAGACAGGCTACCCCATAGATCATTATTTCTCGTTATTGATGGAATTGCTTTGTCACCCTCAGGTATGATGAGCTGGGGGAAAAGGTTAAGAATAAGCATGTGGGTTTGATTCACTAAATGCTATTTAGGATGTTTTCCCTTACCCTTAACTCCAAACCTTTAACTCCATTCCAAGCGGGACCAACTTCATGAGCATACAACCTGGGCTTGCTTTAACAATCTGCTGTCTTGAAATTCTTAATAAATTTATCATTGAACTTGCATTTTATAAACGTAGTCCGATGGGACAATGGAGCACGCACGTGAGCAGAAATGTCCCATAGGCATGTCCCCCATTCATGGTTGCCCGTTAACACGTACCATTCATGACGCTTCATGAGCACAGAACTCCGGTTGATCCGTAATTTGTGGGAGTTCAGCGAGATTTAAAGTGAGTGCACACGTCTATGATGAGTAAACAGGGATGCTGACAGCCCCAAGACGCCATCCTTTCTGTTCAGAAAAAACTTGCTTCTAATAAGGAAAGAAAGCAATGACAGTCTAAGAAATAAGAACAGCTAAGGAACCCGACTGTATCCTTTCTGCTCACGTTAAGCCCCTGTATTTGGAACCACTCACACTAAACATGACAACAAGGAAGGAAGGGAAAGGGGGGCAACCCAGAGTTCCTTTTCCTCTCACGCTTCCTTACTCAGCTGTAAGCTAAGGGTAGAGAGTGTTAGTAGAATGTGCACACGTCGTAGGGGAGGAAAAACCGCCCTTCTTCCCTTCTAGCTTCTTTGGCTAGACCCACAATTAAATTGACATGAGACAAATCAACAGGAGAAAAACAACTTTAATTTTGTACATGCTGGAGCTCATAAAAATATGAGACTGTCTGAAGTGACCAAAGCAGGCAGCTCTTATACCTTTTAGATAAGGAAACAATAAATCTGTGAAGAATTGACAAAACAAAGGGCTTTAGGCTTGGGCTGGCAAATTAGTGAAGAAGTAGCAAGGTTTGCTTACACAGCCTTCTCGGCCTTGAACTTCCTATGGCTGGCCATAAGGATGCCGTCCACCCTCCTGATGCACTGAGGGTTCCTTCCTTCACATGGGAGATTTATTTCCTGCTTCCAGGGGAATGGGGGAGGGTCAGAGTGTCCTTGTACCTGCCGTTTCTTAAGTAACTTTTTTAAGTAACCCATATGCCAAAGCGGCATCTTTGGGGGTGGTATATTTTGCTTCCCTTCAATATCAAGAAGTGATATAAAAACAGTTGAGTTCGTTTTTGCTAGTTTTGTGCTGAATGCCCTCCAGGTACACACCTGTAGTTTAACAAGTTGGGTTCATTAGTCACTGCGGTGAGGAATTCCCTTGAAAATCACAGGCAGTCTTAGTAAGAGTGTGTTAGAACCCATTACAGGATGTGTGATCTGGTTGGGTGATTTGGGGGAGGGTTGTCAGAAAACAGGGCAAGACTCTGCATGGCGACCTCAGTACATCTTACCTCTAGGAAGAGCAAAACTGAGTGAGGCCATAGCTGTAATTGGTTCACGCAGCAGTCACTCATTCAGCCACAGAGGGTGGCGTTGGGTACCTTGTGGGCTGCGCAGTGACCTGGTCAGAGAAGATGCTCTATGAGGTTGTTTATGTCCAACAACACACAGCTGAACTATAAGTGCTGGATCCATTTGTAGTAACATTGAGACCAAGCTTTGAAGTCACCAGTTCCCAGACGTCAAGGGAGGCCTTTTTCCTTTCTCATCCTCTCCCGTTAAGAAAAAAAAGACCCACATGAACGGATAGGCTATTAAATCTGAATTGTGTAATCTTACTGCTTTTGCATGTGAATTAAATGCCCTGATATTTGCATTTAAAACTAGCACTGCACCAGATGAAGATGAATGCTGAAACTCGTGCTCATTTAAATTTTTAAGGTTTTTAAATTTTAGATCAACATTAAACGGCAAATTAAAAAAAAAAAAGGCATGAGAAGTCAAGAGAGAGGCTGTGGAGGAAAAGAAAAAGCTTTACATTTCAGTGCCTCTAATGACACATTTTTCTGCTTTTTGAACAAGGGGCCCTGCGTTCTTATTTTGCCCTGGGTCCCGCACGTTGGGCAGCTGGCTCTCTCCCCAGTCCTTTATGTCTTTCAACCCTTGACAGTGCCCCAAAGAGAAATGCTTAAATCTGATTTTCTTTTGTCCTTTAGAGATCACTAGAGGCTGCATGTTTCCCTAAGTCAGCAAATGTTATAGGAGTTCAAATCCCTGCGGCTTCCTCTGAGGTGTGCTCTTTGGTGGACAGGGCAGAGTCCACTGGCTTCCCCTGCTCTTTCCAGACCCTCGGACTGAAGTCCTTCTTTTCACGGGGTGGGAACAGGAGGCGTGGGGAGGCGACGGAAGGTGCGTTCCCCCCACCACAAGTATTCCATCCTTGTGTCTGGGGAGAAGCGTGCCCTATCATTGCTGTGCTTTTCTGCTTGGGGATTCCTTTTTATTTTTCCTAAATCAAAGCTATCCAAGTTTCTACTCACTCTTCTGATTAATATCTTACTTACAAACAATTTTCGAGTCCTTATCTCCGGTTGCCCTAAAACTCCCTAGCTGCAGCCTCCTACTACATTTTTCTTTGATACAAATTTAGAGTGAATCTGAGTCTTTCCCTATCCCCTGCACAGAATATAGCCTTACAAAATAATTCAGAGAAAGATCTTTGAGCGGAGAGTTAAAGTGACTTCATGCCACCCCAGATGAGACCAAACGGATAAACGGCCTTTGAAAGGTCCAGAGTTTATGGAGGAACCCTCCTTTTCTTTTTCTCAACAGAGCCATCTGCCCTGCTTACATGGAGATGTCTGAAGGCCTTTGCCCCAGACACAAAGGGTCAACAGCAATGGGGGGAGACCTTGCCCAATGCTGTGCTCTTATCCCTGCAGATAGCTCTGACCTATCCTTATGGGTCACTATAATTAGCATGCGAGACAGCAGGCTCTTAATAAAAAGTCAGCAACCTACTTATTGGGGTGAAGTGAACAAAGGAGGAAGTGGTACCCATCACCCACCCCTAAGCTCCATCCCATTCCTACGACATGATTCTCTCACCACCTGGACACCCTCTCCAGGTGGACCTGCCTGACAGCATATGTGGTCTATGGGACTTTTTTTTTGTTTTTTTTTGCGGTACGCGGGCCTCCCACTGTTGTGGCCTCTCCCGTCGTGGAGCACAGACTCCGGACGCGCAGGCTCAGCGGCCATGGCTCACAGGCCCAGCCACTCCGCGGCATGTGGGATCTTCCCGGACCGGGGCACGAACCCGCGTCCCCAGCATCGGCAGGTGGACTCTCAACCACTGAGCCACCAGGGAAGCCCGGGACTTTTTTTTTTAAGTGTGTTTGATTTACAATGTTGTCTTAGTTTCAGGTATACAGCAAAGTGATTCAGTTATATAATATATACATATTCTTTTATATATATATATAGTTATATAGTTATATATACACATATTCTTTCTCAGATTCTTTTCCCATATAGCTTATTACAAGATATTGAGTATAGTTCTCTGTGCTATACAGTAGGTCCTTGTAGATTATATGGGACTTTCCTGATTGCTACCCTTCAAAGTGGGGAGCCATGGGGTTTGTTGGGTCTCAATCAACTGTCATTGTGGGTGCCTACAGCAGCCCTCCACTCCCTACCCGTGACCAAGGCTTATGTCTCATACACATGTTCCACCCATTCCCCCACTCCCAGCCCTTTCCAGCCCTTTATCAGTCATTGAAAGAAGGAACCGCCCTCACTCAACCATACCTCTGTTATTTCACAAGCCCCAGTTTTCTCCCCTCGGATGGAGCGTTAGGTCTTACTGGCTCAACTACCTTCACTGAGCAGTCAGGCAGGACCCAGGATAACCCATCCCCAGCAGCTACTCCTGAGGCATCCCACATCTGAACCTTGATTTCCCCATCCCGACCGTGAACCCAGTGAACGCTCGGGCTCGGAGGGCTGCTGTGGGAAGTGACTGTAGAGCGGAGAGGGCTCAGGATCGCTTGTCAGTCAGCCTCACTGCTCAGGCATCCCTACCTGGGATCAGGGCTTCCAGAACACACTGGCCCTGTGAGTATTTGTTTCACGATCAAGGAGGGGGTGCATAGACACCAAGTAATAGGTGAAGTCTTAGCTCTATCCTATTGGGACTGCATACTCAGAATTAATAGTGGAAATAAATTCCTTGGTAACACATACACCGTCCACCCTGGTTTTCTGACTTTCTCTGAAATCTGCTTGGGGCCCTACTTTTTCATTTTTATCTCAATTTTAATTATTAAAAGACTATGTGTTTGCAGTAGAAACTTCAAACACACAGTATATACAGAAGTAACAAATAATCGTCTTCCTGTGCCCCATTGCCTCATTGGCACACATTATTTGAACCTTTTCAACATGCACACACACACACTCATGAGAGAAAATACACACACCCACACTTAACACATCATTTTTAACAAAGCTCGTGCATGTATTGTACTGGCTCCTTCAATTGCTTTTTCAGGGAGAGGGGAGAACACTGAAGAATTAAAGGATGATCTTCTACATATCAAAATGCAGGTGTTGCTGGCATTGCTGGCATCCTCTAAGAGCCTAGAAGATGTTCTTAGGGGCAAATATTAGTATAACATCTCCCCACGATTGTCCCCATTTCCGCTAGTAACAATAACATGTAAGATATCCAGGAAGATCAAAATAATCATTGCTGATTTAAGGGCAAATAATTTTGGAGCCAGAGGAGATGAAGCAATGGAGCTGAAAGGGCTTGCATTATGGCTACTGAAATTCGTCGTCATCCAGAAAAAAAAAAACCTAGACGATTTGACTAGGTTTTTTTTTGTTTTGACTCATTGCTTGAGCCATAGTGACACTTGCTACACATTCAGCCGGGGACCTTGTCCAGGGCCCTAGTCCTCAAGGAGAAATCCGGAAGGCACGAGGCTCAAAGCCCTGGATCCGTTTGCTGCTGGACGTGCCACGAACCCTCTTTTCTGCCAGCTTTTCTCTGAGCAGAGCTGTGCCCGGCCAGCCCCCAGGGACTGAAACAGCATCTAACAAAAACAAATTCTTCCTTCTATTCCTTTAAACACCGCGGAAAGACTGGTATCATCAAAAATGAAAATGCTATTCTGAAGGGGGAAAACATTTAATTTTATTTTTTTGTTTGTTTTCTTTCTTTTTCTATTGAAGCAGAGTTGATTTACCATATTATATTAGCTTCAGGTGTACAGCATAGTGATTCAATATTTTTATAGATTAGACTCCACTTAAAATTATTATAAAATATTGGCTGTATTCCCTGTGCTGTAATCACATCCCTGTATCTTCTTCTTTTTTTTTTTTTTTAACATCTTTACTGGAGAATAATTGCTTTACAATGGTGTATTAGTTTCTGCTGTATAACAAAGTGAATCAGCTATACATATACATATATCCCCATATCTTCTCCCTCTTGCGTCTCCCTCCCACCCTCCCCATCCCACCCCTCTAGGTGGACACAAAGCACCGAGCTGATCTCCCTGTGCTATGCGGCTGCTTCCCACTGTCTATTTTACATTTGGTAGTATATGTAAGTTCATGCCACTCTCTCACTTTGTCCCAGCTTACCCTTCCCCCTCCTGTGTCCTCAAGTCCATTCTCTACATCTGCGTCTTTATTCCTGTCCTGCCCCTAGGTTCTTCAGAACCAATTTTTTTTTTTTTTAGATTCCATATATATGTGTTAGCATACGGTATTTGCTTTTCTCTTTCTGACTTACTTCACTCTGTATGACAGTCTCTAGGTCCATCCACCTCACTACAAATAACTCAATTTCGTTTCTTCTTATGGCTGAGTAATATTCCATTGTATATATGTGCCACATCTTCTTTATCCATTCATCTGTCAGTGGACACTTAGGTTGCCTCCATATCCTGGCTATTGTAAATAGTGCTGCAGTGAACATTGTGGTACATGACTCTTTTTGAATTATGGTTTTCGCAGGGTATACGCCCAGTAGTGGGATTGCTGGGTCATATGGTAGTTCTAATTTTAGTTTTTTAAGGAACTTCCATACTGTTCTGCATAGTGGTGAAAAATCCTTTTTAAAGGCCATTGAGTACAAATTGCCTGACTAGTTGCTAGTGAAGGGTTTCAGTTAATACCTAAATTTGCTCCAGCTTAGCTGGAGCCTCTCTCTGAAGCAAGACTTCTCATTGTTGGGCTGTTTGTTCAAACACAAGGCAAGCCAGGAGCAATTTATTAGTAAAATTCCATCTAATATGGTGACTACGCATTCTTGCTGGTGGGAATGAATTGGATTTGTCAGGGCTGGTATTTTGCCAGCACAAATCCCTGGGAGCCCAGCTCCTCTTAGCATGGCTAACTTCACATTGACTCATAGGCTCCGGAGTCAGATCCTTTTCTAGGAAAACCTTCTTGGACTCTGTTCTCTGTGGATTAATCAAGAATAAACATCCCTGTATCCCCAGGATTTCTCTGATCTATCAGACGCTCTTTGTGACCCTGGGGCTGGGAGGGTGGGTGATATTGGTATGAAGCATGGTATTTTTTTCTTGCTTATTTTTATATACAGGGAGCTAATTTCTCTTGAAAGGCAAGATTCTGATTCTGAAAGAGCTGTCTGCTGCATGTCCTCACAAAAACTATAATTATACTAAAATCTACTGCTGCCCACCTGCCCCCAGTTCTAAGAGGGCAGAGAGGGCTTCATCTTTCCCACAATGCTTTTCTTATCCCCGATGCGGAGCCCCTGACTGGCACATGGTGAGTGAATGAATGAATGAGTGAACAAATGATAGTTTCCTGGGCGTGATCATAGGCAGCGGAGGCAGATGGTGGAAGGAGGAATGCAACATGATTGGTTCTTCCAAATAAAACATTTTTCTCTATTTCTTTTTTTTTATTGGAGTATAGTTGATTTACAGTGTTGCGTTAGTTTCAGGTATACAGCGAAGTAATTCAGATATAGATATCTATCTATATATTTCTTTTTCAGATTCTTTTCCATTATAAGTTTTTACAAGATACCGAGTATAGTTCCCTGTGCTATACAGTAGGTCCTTGTTGTTTGCCTATTTTATATATAGTACTGTGTATCTGTTAATTCCATACTCCTAAGTTATTTCTCCCCCCTCCTTTCCCCTTTGGTAGCCATAAATTTGTTTTCTATGTCTGTGAGTCTGTTTATGTTTTGTAAATAAGTTCATTTGTATCATTTTTTAGACTCCACACATAAGTGACATCATACAATACCAAATAAAACATGTTTTACGTAATGTCTGTCCGTGCCAGGTTTGGGCTTCCTTGCTCCTAGTTGATCCTTTTTTTTGCCACAGCTTGTGGTGAGATTGGTCCTTGGAAACCATTTTTTCACCCCATTATTGTATATATGAGGAATCTGATGCCTAAAGAGGTAAAGTTACTTATTCAGGAGAACATGCTAGTCAGTTTTCATGATATTTTATGACATTATACATCTTTATAAGTTGGTTTTCTGTGAAAGCACAAAGTTGTGCCGTAGACTGGAGATTTTCTGTCTTTAATAACCAGAACATTTGAATTATCAGAAAACAATGCTCCCTCCCTATGGTGGCTAGAAGAGGACTTATAGACTATGGATTCATCAACTCTGACACCAGTTGATTGAAAAACACACAATTATTTTATGCACTACTAAGAAGAAAACATACTGCAAACATAAAGGTTTTTTTTACTACTTATAAGTTTCAGGTTATACTTATTGTAAGAGCTCTTTTAGATTTACTTATGCATCTAAAAATAATGTATTGGTCTTTGTTTATACCTTAAAAGGAAAATATAACTAAAATAAATTGGTTATGGAATTTCAAAAATTTCTTCTTATTCAGGAAATGTGCTTTTATATTACTTTTTTTTTTTTTTGCGGTATGCGGGCCTCTCACTGCTGTGGCCTCTCCCGTTGCGGAGCACAGGCTCCGGACGCGCAGGCTCAGCGGCCATGGCTCACGGGCCCAGCCGCTCCGGGGCATGTGGGATCTTCCCGGGCTGGGGCACGAACCTGCGTCCCCTGCATCGGCAGGCGGACTCTCAACCACTGCGCCACCAGGGAAGCCCTATATGACTTTTTAACTCGATCATTGATGGGCAGCTTTAGCTGTGACACTGTCTTTTGTGCCATCGAAGGCATCCATGTTAAATTAACTATATTTCAATAAAATAAATTTTTAAAAATCAACTATACTTTAATAAAATAAATTTTAAAAAAATTTAAAGCATCGATGATACAGTTTTCTCTAAACCAAAGAAGTCCTCCACAATGGTCTCAGATGTGCTTTCCAACCACTGCTCACCTTTCCATGAGTTTTGATGTGAGTGCTTTCTTGCTTGGCTGGTGTGATGGGAAGTCCTCTTGCAGGGTCTCAGAAGGAGCCCCCCTCTCTGAGTGCACGTGTCCTCCTGCAGATCCCGGAAAGCACTGGCTTGTTGCTTTGTGAGAACATGAGGAATTTCGGTCAGTCCTTTAATGACAGATAATTGTTTTCCTAATACCAAATCTGTGCCCCCCTTCTCTGCTTGCCTGCCCTTCTTTGTACTCAGTAACTTTTTGCTTTAATGACAAATCATAGCATCATCTTCTTAGAGACTTTTTAAGCACCCATTAAATCATTAAACACATCTGGTTGCAGCAATTCATATAACACAATGGAAGTGCCGGAGATATGAAGCGCTATGACCAAGAGTGTGTAAAAGCAACGACAGCTCGATTGGGACTGCAGCTTGGTCCGGCAATGACTGAACAATCGCAGTGATTGTAAGATGCAACCTGATTTCTGCTGCATTAAAATGGGCGGCGGTAGGGAGGGGGTCGGGGTGGGGGGTGGGTGGAATGTGCACCTTAGAAATTATGAAACCCAGAAATCACTTCAGCCTGTGTCAGGGTTTTTCCCTGGAAAACTCACCGGGAAAACTCCATGGGAAACTCCAACTCATGAAGGTAGGATTTGACATTCCACTTACAATTAGCAAAGTGCTAAAATATCTGCCAAAGAGAAGGCAATCAAGGCAGGTTTTTTTGTTTGTTTGTTTGTTTGTTTTTGCGGTACACGGGCCTCTCAGTGTTGTGGCCTCTCCCGTTGCGGAGCACAGGCTCCGGACGCGCAGGCTCAGCGGCCATGGCTCACGGGCCCAGCCGCTCCGCGGCATGTGGGATCTTCCCGGACCAGGGCACGAACCCGTGTCCCCTGCATCGGCAGGCGGACTCTCAACCACTGCGCCACCAGGGAAGCCCCAAGGCAGTTTTTAAAAAGATGTTTGCAATTCCATAACAGCATTTCTCAACATTGGCTGCAATTAGACTCGACGGAGGAATTTTAGAAGAAGAATTAAAAAAAAAATAGTACTAGCCCCAAACAAATTGAATCTCACACTAGTTTCGGCTGCACATATACGAAACCTGACACAGTACAAAGATTAGCACGGCCCCTGCCCAAGGATGATGGGCAAATTCATGAAGCATTCCATATTTTTAATAATTTTTTTAAAAAATTAGAATCTCTAGGGGTGGGCCCAGGCATCAGGTCATTTTGGAGAGACCTCTAGGGGGTCCTAGTCTGCCATCCAGTTAGGGAACCACTGATGGGAAGATAAGAAATTTCCTGAATTTCCAAAAAGCCAAATTCCTAGTATGTCTCAGGCACAATTAAGAGCGATCCACCTTCCTTGGAAACATCTGGATATAGCAGCAGGCAGGTCTAGGGTTTACTTCATCTGGGCCTGCATGGTGTGGGCACTTTTTTCCCCTCCTCTTCCTTTCCTCCTTTTTCTCCCCTCCCTCTTTTTAATGCCAGCTTGGCAATCTCGCAGCACAGATCTATTTCAGCACAATGACACACTGAGTTTTAAACCTTTCAAACTGTGTTATTCACAACCATGAATGTCCTATCATGAATAGAAAATAGACTTTCTGGGATTCTCTGAACTCAGACCCTTGACCGCATGTCACTTCTGAGTCCTCCCTGGCCGTTCCCTCCGCTGGGCTGGTCACTTTCGCCCTTGACTTCCGTCTGCCCCACCTTGATGTCCACCCCTTTCCTCCGCTGGCTCCGAGGAGGGACAGGGCGTGAAGGGCAGCTCCTTGAGGCTCTTCAGGATTCCAGTGTCTCTTGTAGTTGAATCTCTTGATAGCTGCAGGCAATATATGGTGTAGATCAAAAAGGAGAGCACCAATGTTCAACGCCAGTGACAGCAGTGTACATTACCCCACACCGTGTACATATTGGCATGTGTCTGACAAGGGGTTTTGATTTCCCATCACAGAAGGAAAGATGTGCTTTCTAGAAAGATCCCACAGCCTCTTCATCTCCCTACCCTTTCTGCATACCTACCATTTTATCTCTTGGATGTTTTTTTTTTTTGGTAGGTTTATTTTTTAAGCGTACAAACCCTGCATAATGAGGAAAGCGAAAACACTCTGATTGAGAGACTTTCGGCTAAAGAGGGGAGCTCTTGGGGGCATTGCTCAAACTTCATCCTCCAAATGCCATCAGTATATTTTCAAAGAAAATAGACCATAATGTGCTTTGTTTTTTCAACTTCCATTGAGATTTTTATGGAAGAGGTGCTCTGGGAGTCTCTGCATATTTTATTTAGATTTTGATAGTATAATTTAAATAATGATCTAGGGAATTCCTTGGCAGTGCAGTGGTTAGGACTCAGTGCTTTCACTGCCTGGGCCCGGGGTTCAATCCCTGGTGGGGGAACTAAGACCCCACAAACTGCGTGGCACTGCCAAAAAACTCTTTTTTAATTAAAAAAAATAAAAAAGAATGATCTATTGAAGAGAATTAAATCATCATGGTACTTGAAGGTGATCCATTCTGCATCTCTTCTTGAGATCCTCGGTCAGTGGTGAGTTTCTTTTTCTCTTAACAGATGTAGGACACCTTTTTCTTTGTGTTAAGTTTTTCATAAGACGAATAAACTAGACATGGTAAGACGTATCACAATCAGAAAAAAAGAAAACTCTATCACCTGAAATCTCTTCTCTCTACTCTTCACACTTGGATGAATTTTCTTAACAACCCATGGCTTTCAGGACAGACTAGAGTTCATGTGAGTGACACATAGTGAGATATATTTTGCAGTGACTTCTTAACAATCTGTACAGTTATACATAATGTACTTTAAGTTTAAAAAAGTCACGTTAGAATAGATATGTTGCTACCACTTCTTGTATGAGATTGAGAGCAACGCTTACCCTCTTTAGGCTGCAGTGTCCTCGGTTATAAAAAGAGATATTTATAGTATCTACTTCATGGGGTTTTATGAAGATTACAATGAATATAAAATAGGGAGCTAATTGCTGGGCATTCAGTTCAGCTACACAAGGAACGGTAGTTAGATGTTGTCATTATTACTTTTGTTATTATCAGCCAAGCTCTTTCTCTATCTCCATCCCTTTTTCTCCTCACATGCTGTAGGTAAAAAGAAAGTACAAAGAGTAGATTTCTTCAGAATGAAATCCTGCCGTTGCGGCAACATGGATAGGCCTAGAGGGTACTATGCTTAGTGAAATAAGTCAGGCAGAGAAAGACAATGACCGATATCACTTATATGTGAATCTAAAAATAAAACAAACAAATGTGTGTAGCAAAAGAGAAACAGACTTGCAGATATAGAGGACAAACCAGTGGTTTTCAGTGGGGAGAGGGAAGGGGGGAGGGGCAAGATAGGGGTAAGGGATTAAGAGGTACAAACTATTATGTATAAAATAGATAAGTAACAGGATCTAATGTACAACACAGGGAATTATAGCCATTACAAACAGATTATAATGGAGTATAATCTGTACAGATACTGAATCACTAGGCTGTATACCTGCAACTCATATAATATTGTAAATCAACTATATTTCAATTAAAGAAAGAAATTAATTTTAAAAAGAGTAGATTTTTCCACAACCTAAACTTTACCTACTCATCCTTTGGATGGGATCCTCAACAGAGAGACAGAATCCACAGACCACAGTTAACCTGTCTTTGAATCTGAATCTTTTACTGCTTACAAATCGTCTGATTTGATACAGTGCACGAAACGATTTGAAGGCTTTTGAGGGTTCCCTTCTGGCGAGCTCACTAGAGTCCTCACCCAAATCTTCATTCAGAATTCCCTAACAGTAATTCACTCTGCGTTCACATAGCAATTTGTAGTTTTCAAGCATTGTTACTTTACATGTCAGCTTTAGAACATTCCAACAATATCTCACTAATATATTAATAAGTAAATTAATTAGCATATCATTAATACTGTTTGTCATGGAAGAAAGTTAAGAAACGAAGAATTTAGGTGACCTGACCATGGACCCTCAGTTGCTGTGACATTTGTGGAACTAATTGTTATCTCCCATGTTTTCTCCAACACATACTGTTATTCCCAGGAGTGAGTTCAAAATGACTTTATTAATATCAAAGAGGCAGACACACGGCTAAGCATCCCTAGATTATCTTTTAATCTTAAAGTTATTGAGCGTTGCTATGGGGACACGGCCACCTTGCAATATCCTTTTGCTGCAGGACATAGCCCATAACATAAAATCCACAAAGCATTCCGATGCCTGATGCGGACATTTGGTTGAAACCTCTTCCCACTTACACCTGTAGATATTCACCTGACGATGAATATCAAAATGGACTTGCTTTTTTGTTTTGCCTCTTTTTTTCCTACTTGACATTTCTTGAAACTGACAAAAAGCCAGGGGTAACAAAAGGCAAGAGGAGAAAGTATGGAATGTGTAGATAAGGAGCAGAGTGGAAAAGAGACCTGGTTAATTCACTCAAAGGGTCATAACTCCCTCCCCACTGAGGTCTTCGATTTGATGTCGAGCCAGCTCTAGGGTCTCCTGAACAGTGGACGGTGTGCCAGCCTTCAGGGTAGAGCACCCCTTCTCTGGAGAAAATCATCGCGGTTGGCAGTGGCCTGATGGGTCCACCCATGATGACATCTGTGCTCCTACTTATAACTCAAGGGTATACCCTCCTTTTCCATCTGAGCTGTTAGCTTTTTAAAATACTTAAAAACCAATCAGCAACTAAATTGCATCTGAAGAGCTATTTCAATTATAGGATGGAGGCAGTTCCTCGGCAACTGAAGTATTTAAGAGCTGCAAAAATTAATGTGCATTTTAATGCTGATTTGCAGAGTATAATACACTTTGTAATTCATTTAAATGTATTCTGTGTGTTTTCTTCTTGCTGAAGGCGCAGCGGCAGTCCTTTGAATCATCATAGAACTACACTTTTAAAGTCTTTTTTAATAGAAAAGTATTTAAAACCTAAGAAAATAAACTGAGTTAAGACATAATTGGTTGGAATCGGAATGTAGATTGGGTCCTTTTCCTTGAATAACATCACTTAAAAGCACTCCTGTGGGATGATTCTGACTCCTGAGAGAGAAAACCTGGAGTTTGGATCATACCAAATAAAAATCTCATCTAAAATTGCTTTTTTCTTGTTGCCAGACTAGATAGAAGCTATACTATTAGTCAGAGGCTACTGACTTGGCAGGTAAGTCCAGGAGCTTCAGTTCCTCCATGGATGACAAGCTTTAAAACTGAGTTCATCAAACATAAACGTTTTGCCCCAGAGCCCAGCAAGCTGTACCTAGGTCGACAGCCCGAAAGACGTGAGGTCAGCAGAGCAAACAGTTGCTTTTGTTCCGTAGTTGCCACGACAGAGATTAAATGGATGCGTGAGGGAGAGTGTGTGGCTACAGGCCGGAGAAAGAGGTCCGAGGGGGATGCACCCAGCCTGGGTCCCCTCTCTGTGGTCTTGAACGAGAGGCTCGGGGAAGGACAGATTTCAGCCACAGAACATCCATGTGCCGTCACCTCGTCCAGGGCCTTCATTCCTTCGCACAGCAGATGAGGGACCAACGTCCTGTCACGGAACTACTGCAGATTGACAGAAAGAGGCAGCTCCCTAAGCAGCCCCCAGCAGCGTGGGGGAAGTGACACTCCCCTGCTTTGATCCGTAGTCACCTGAAAACAAATGAGCCTGCGCTTCTGTATGCTATCCAGTGTGGCATGGGGTTATTGCCAACTTTTGATCAGTCCCAGATTTGGTGTCATGTGTGTTGGATTTGCTGGGGTTGCATTTGAACCAATGAGTTGCCCGGAACGATGACATGCTGTGCCCTCCCCTGACTTGTCTCCTGAAGTTTATTCTTCCCATTCCCTGAAGTCAATGTGCTTATAAACTGAGCCAATCAATGCACCTAAGACAGAGCTCTTCCAGAGCCCACCTAGGGGGCCGCCCTCTTCTGGGACATCACTGCTGTTGCGGAGAGGCGGGTCCCAGGCGGAGAATTGAAAAGGCTGTTTATTTATTGAATGTTAACTGAGCACTGACTCTAACTGCATCTGGCACAGGGTTATAGGGAAGTGCAGGATGGGTGAGCTACAGCCTCATTCTTCAAAGAGAACCAAGTCCAAGGATTGGAAATCGGGGGAGACTCCATGTTGCTTATGGAAAAATAAGATCTCCTGGGGCTTCGAGGAGTGGTTACGGGATGTAGCTGAACTCAGACATCACAATTAAAAACGCAGTTTGGAAGAGGCTGTGAACATCCATCTGGGGTGGCCTCTCCCGACCCTCCAAACTGAAGAAGCAGAAAGCTCAAGGATGTGAAGGACCTCAGGCTGGCTCGTACGCTGCTCTGAGCATCTGGGTTACCTTTAGTCACTTCTGCTGGGTAACTGGAGCCTGTATGTTTTTCACGGAGCCATTACACTGGAGCCCTCTCTGCCCTGAGCCCCAAAGGGTCCCCGTCCCCCCAGCAAACATGACATTGTCACAGCGCGCCCTGCCCATGGGACCTCTGTTTTCAGACCTTCTATAAGGAAACCATTGAGCCTCCCTCCGAGCTGTACACAGTGGTGGCTTTCATTTAAAGACCCACTGCTCTTCCTGCCGGCACCGGGGAACAGAGAACACTATTTATACACATCCTGGTGTCAATTTCCACAGCAAGGAGGTGAGGCTGGTTTCTGATGTACGCCTTTCCAGCCAGCTGTCCCCCCGTCATTTTGCACATGCTGGCATGACATTTCCCTCCAGCCAATTGAATCCTGAAAAGTTTTGTTTCTTTCACACGTGAATAAAAAAGAAGTCTTTGACGTGCAGCATCCCTCGCTCCTCATAAAGCTGTAACTTCACAGGCTCTATCTAATTTGTACTCATACAGTTAATTATGAGTTAATGTTAATGGTTTAAGTCGAGGGGATGATACCAAGTACCCAGCAATAGGAAAGGGAAGTTATTGTTAAATAAAAACCTGGATAATGGCATGGACCAATGACGGATATGTGGACAACGGGGGAGACATAATCTGTGTCCTCGAGAAACTTAAACTGTTATAAATCATAGCAAATCTCTAAGGTTCTCTGGAGATTCAATACAGCCAGAGCTGCGGCTCCAGAGCAGGAATAACCGCCCGCAGCCGCATCCTGTCAGTCTGCACAAGCCCTGGGTCTTTCTGTTTAGACTGTTCTGTTAGTGAATTTTGCTCTGTGGGGACCTTTGAGGAATTTAAATCACATATCATGACATGGGTGAGAACATATGAAATATATTGCTATAGAAATGAAAGCTATTCTAATTGTGACAGTTTTTAAGTTATTTGAGAAGCACCTGCCGTACACACAACGAAAGTAATATTTTAATTTTAGACCCCAAGGCAGAAGAAGAGGCTCAGGACAGAACAGAATTCTACCCATGCCCTCGCTTTGTAAACGTGTTCAACAAATACTCACTCAATAAATAAGCAAATGAATGAACAGAGGAGCCTTGAGCACAGGGATTAAAACAGTATTTAGAACTTTTCTGAGAATGGAAGAATTTAAGTAGGATTTCATAGCACCCCAAATGGCAGGGGCAAAATTTCTTGATTACAATGCTGTGAAGCCCCAGATGGCTCTCAAATTTTCTACGTTAGTCTGAATTGATGAAGAGTTAGACTCAAGTTATGACAATATTTGCCACAAAACTGGAGAGCCCAGAGAACTGACCAAAACGATCACGAAGTTCTGATAGTGTTTCCAAAAATACTGTAAAATTATCATCTCTTGCTTATTACAAAAGATTTCAAGGACACAGAAAAGCCTAGTGAATGAGCTCTGTTAAATGGAACATTTAAGTAAAGTCTTTAGAATAAGAGGTGAAGCTCCTGCTTCTCCTTCCCTAGTCCTTGTACCCACCCCCCTTTTCGAGAAATAATCACTTTCACAAAATTGATGTTAATCGTCCTAGGAATTTTTAAAAACTTAAATTTACTTGCAGATGTACGTATCCATCAATTAGGCATTGTTTTGCATCATTTTTTAGCTTTTTAAATAAATACTACTGTACCATACATATTTTTCCCTAACTTACTTTTCATACTTGTGTTTGGGGGCATTTATCCACGTTGATTTATGTAGCTCAAAGAAATTTATTTTAACTGATGTGTAGTATTTATTGTACCTTATGAATATGCCATAACTTACATCTCCATTTTCCCGGCGCCATACATTTTAGTTACTTTTTTTTTTTTTTTTTTTGCTATTGCAAACAGGCCTTTCTGACCATTCCTGTCTATGTTTCCTTGAGCATACAACCAAGGGTAGCCCCGGGGCAGTGGTTTTCAACCCTGCCTTCATATAAGAAAGCTTTAAGAAAAATACCCAAACTGAACCTGACATCAAAGATTCTGATTTAATTTGTCTAGGGTCTAGTGATAGAAGACAGAAAATGAATAAAGGTATAGATTAGGAAATATCTGGTGGTGATACGAGACACAAGGAAAATAAAACAAGGGAATCCTATAGAGCCGTTATCCAGGGAAGAGCATCCCTTGGAGGTGACATTGAAGCTCAGATGAGTGACCCAGGGGCCGCTGTGAGAAGACCTCAGAGAAAGAAGTTTCCTGCGAGAGGACATGGCTGGAGGAGGCTTGTCATTTTGAGAAACAGGAAGTCAGTATGTCTGCTAGCCTGCTGCTGACAGTGTAGGGCCAAGGCAGGAATACCAGTACAGGCCCATGTACCACACACTTAAATATTTAAAGGCCATAAGTTAAGCAAACTATTGAGGAATATATGTTTTATATTCCTACTTTAACAAATACACCTTCTTAATGACAAAATTAAAAATATGGGTAGAGCTAAGGTCTCTATCTGATGGAAAGTCATCAAAATGCCAATGAAAACTAAATTTGATTGTTACTGCACACATGTGGGTGTACTGCGGATGGACCAAGGATGCTTGAATGAGTGATAAAATAAAGATATAAATAATTTATAAATTATTTTATATTTTTCCATTTAGCTTATTTTGTTGGCTTTATTTCAAGTGAAATCATTATGTTGTTATAATCAAAAGTCACATAATTTGTTATTGACAGTAATGATCTAAAGGATTAAAGGTAAAACATATTTTTACTTAAGAGATACACAATTTAAATTTATTTTCATTAAAGCATAAATGAAATGTAAAACATTTTTTAATTATAAAAAATTTTAAAAATTATATATTTCCGAAAATATATAAATTATATATTTTCTTTTAATTATATTTATATATAATATATATAATATATAAATTTCTTTTAATAATAATTATATTTATATATATATAATTATATATATTATATATATAATAATATATATAATTATATATATAATATATAATTATATATAAAATATATAATTATAATATGTTATATATATGTTATATATATGTTATATATTATATAATATATATTATATATATTATATATATTATTTTATATATACAATTATAATTATATATATAATTATATATATTATTTAAATAATAATATATAAATTTCTTATAATTATATATTATATATAATATATAAATTATATATTTTCTTTTAATTATAAGTGATAATTAACCAATATCAAAATATTTATTCAAAATTATTTGTTAAGAGACTTCCCTAGTGCGGGCTTCCCTGGTGGCACAGTGGTTGAGAGTCCACAACAGTGAGAGGCCCGCATACCGCAAAAAAAAAAAGAGACGTCCCTAGTGGTCCAGTGGTTAGGACTCCACCCTCACAATGCAGGGGGCTCTGGTTCAATCCTTGGTTGGGGAACTAAGATTCAGCATGCTGCACCATGTGACCAAAGAAAGAAAGAAAGAAAATTATCAATATTAGTTAAGATGAAATCTTAAAATTTAAATTTTAGGAAATTTAAATACATCTTATTAAATACAGCACTGACCCTTGTGCAGGTGAAAATCTCTCTGTAAATTTACAGTCAGCCCTCCATATCAGCAGTTCTGTATCCATGGAGTCAACAACCTCAGATGTCATAGTACTGCAGTACGTATTTATGGAGAAAAAATCCACACAGTTCAAACCCATGTTGTTCAAGGGTCAATTGTATTTGTATAAAAATAAAAGTACTGCAGTTCAAGAATTGGATGTACATGTAGTTCAAATGTATGAATTGGTGTCACTTCATGTTACTTCTAGTCCCACGTTGTTTTAAAATACAGGATTTAGTATTGCTCACATATAGTGAGGCCAACAGATCAGGAGATGACTACCATTAAGAGAGAGTTTGTTATACTCACAGATCCCTGGAGAATGGGGCATATCACACCAGGCAGGGCCACACAAGGCCACACCAGTGTCCATCGGGACATGAAGGAGTGAGGGGAAAATGTGAGTCACAGCCTTTATTGTGTTTCCCTGGGGCAGGGTAAGCTTTACCTGAATAAAATATGATTTTTTAAAAAACGAATGAAATGAAAAAATAAAATTTCAACTTGCTTATTTATAATGTGAGTAAAATAAATAATTCTGCAAGTGAGACACTTTTATATATTAAGTGAAAAAAAAAATTGCCCAGGCATCAAAACTTTCTCAGATAGTGGGTTTGGAACAGCATCTCTAGAGAGCAGCAGTGCAGGACAGAGACGAGTATCTACAAACCTAAGAGACGAGTATTTACAAACCTAAGTCTAACCAGAAACACTTGTGCCCAGAATGCTGACCTTAAGGCTGAGAACTTGCAGGAGGAGTTGCTTGAAAATAGATGGTTAGTAATGTTTTCTATTACAGATGAGAATGTAGATAACATCTCCCAATAGATCTGCATTTCTTCATGCTTCCAGTCAGAAATTTGATATGACCAAAGTTTGATAGAAATTTCTGGACGTGATGCCTATGGTAGGTACACATATCAGGGCATGACCTACTATCCTGTATTGAGAAAAGTCCTGAACATTTTAAGGTGGACTCATCCAAAGTAGTAAACTGGATTACGATGTGGCTCCTGGAATGGTCATGGTTAATATTTTAGTACTTGCTATAGTACTAAAATCCAAGATGGTAACAGTGTGCAAAGCCTTTGTCGTTAGCTATTTGTTAACTCATTCACCCAGAGATAATTTTGTACTAAAACTTTCATAGACACAACACCATGAATACTGCCTGCCCCTAGCCTAAAACTACAGACCATTCATGTTTATTAGACTCAGAGCTGGCAGGATGCCAGGGATTTGGTTTTGCCATGGTGACAGAGATTTTTATTAGCTTTGGGGGGAAAATAGGCATGTTAGTATAATTCAAAGAAAAACCTCACCACCTTTCACCAACATATACCCCAGTTTCCCTTCCTGAAATCCATTTCCTGAAATGAAAGTGAAACATTTCCAAAATTATAGACTTGAGGACTGAACAGCAAAAAAAATTCTGATTTTAAACTTTAGAACATGAACTAACGTGGTTCAGTTCACACTCAGATGTAAAATTCATAATTTGAATAAAAGCTACAAATGGAAATCACTGTCCTACACTCCAAAGAAAAGTAAATACAATGATGTTAGAAAAGCAGAATATTGCAAATATTTCAAGAGTCATTGCTTTTAAAAACAATCACTGTGCAAGAATCTTTCTGCATTTAGAATCCCTACATTTGTGAACAGCTGTTTTTCGTTATAAAACTGAATAAAACTAAATGTCACAGCCCGTTAAAGGACTTAACATTAAACACGGAACACAAGACTTGACATTGTCATCTTAATACCAAAAAAAAAAAAAAAAACCCCAACAAGAGATGTGGTCAGGTTTCTATGTCCTAATCCAAAGTATAATGAGTTAACAAAATAAAAATACATAAAATATAAACTGAAATGTGTAATGAATTACATATTCAAATATATGCATATGTTAATTTTCAATTTCAAATTGATGCTATTCTATATTACACATATTTCTGTTGTGACTTTACAACAGCACATCTGGAAAAACAGAAAGATCGAATATATTTCTGGCCACCGATTTTTCTTATCAATCCATTTCGGTGATTTATTTCTACCTTCCAGGCCCTGTAGACACCTGAGTGCATGATCCCTGCTCTAGACCATGAGTTCATCACGGACAGACCCTGGCAGCGTATTATTCAACCAGCTTCCCACTTTGTCCATCTATGATCCATCTGTGATTTAACAAATATTTCTTGGTCACCTGCTAGCTACCTAGCACTGTAGGTCGTGCTGCAGTAACAAAAGTGGAAAAGACAAGTCCTGTCTCCTGGACCTCAGATTCCTATATTCAGTAAATGTTTGAATTGAATTGATTGGCTGTCTTAGTCCTACCATGGCCCAAAGAGTTCTGAGTTACACAGTCCGTAGAACCCCAAGACTGTTAGTCGCAAACATGGCAGGTAATATAACAGCTTATAAAATTCATCCCCCAAGAGAGAAATTATTCCTGTCTGTGGGATTTGATTTGTGAAAGCATCTGGCACTATGGGAAGCATTGAGTTTTGCATTCAGGGTGACAAAATGTAAGTCCCTGAAGCTAATTAGTAAATTAACATATACGCTCATTCACCTGAGTTCCTCCAGTCCAAACCCTTTCCAATTTTGCTGCAGGAAAGTAAGCTTTTCCCAAGAGACACAATTGAAAATAGGTCTGAACGAACATGGCTTTGTCTTTGCTGGCATATGAATCTGTTTCTGTCTTTCTTATCGCGTTTAAAATCCAAAGGATTGTCCTTCTAATCTCGGTGCCTTCAGTGACCACAGTTACAGCAGTGATGGTGGTACCTTTTCCCCACACATAAACTTCCCTTTAGCTTAATTGTCTTTTAAGACACAGCTGGCCTGATGTCACAGGAGCTAGAATGGCGGCTCATCGCTGAGCTGGGGAGTTGCATTAGATTTAAAGGCAGGGATGAGAATGAGAGATGACGTAGAAGTCTTTGAGGCTGAAACGGCAAATATACAAATAAACGTACACATTCTTCCAGTCTTAACTATTTTAGAGTCTTCTTAAATATTTACATGTTTAAGATTTTACGGTCTTCTTAAATATTTTAAGAGATATTTAATTTCTCATCTTTAATTAACCCAGAAGGATAGAGATGGTCTTTGGTCTCCCATAATTTTCAGTTATTTGCTAAAATTCTTCTTCCACTCTGTTCATTCAACCTGATTGAATTCTAATATAATTCAATGTTATTTCAACAGCATTTTATCAAGTACCCATTCCATGCCAGGTCCTGTTGACAGGCAGCGTAGGAGACAGGAGAGCACCTAGAAAGGCTTCCCATCAGAGACAGAATGAAGAATGAACAGAATTTATTAAGTGAAAAAGGTGAGACATGAAACACAGGCAATTCGATCAGCATGTTCAAAAGTGCAAAACAATGAAATATCACGGCAGGCAAAAAGGAAATATAAATCGTTTGAATGGCTGGTACAGCAGAAAAAGAGCAGGCTGGGGGTTGGGGGGAGCTGGGACTTCAACAGGTCTGAGCTCCAATCGCTGTTCCAGAGAGGGCTTGCTTCAGAGCCACCAAGGGGGATTTTTTTTATATATATAAAAAAGCAACATGGGCTTCCCTGGTGGCGCAGTGGTTGAGAGTCCGCCTGCCGATGCAGGGGACACGGGTTCGTGCCCCGGTCCGGGAAGATCCCACATGCCGCGGAGCGGCTGGGCCCGTGAGCCGTGGCCGCTGAGCCTGTGCGTCCGGAGCCTGTGCTCCGCAACAGGAGAGGCCACAACGGTGAGAGGCCCGCGTACTGAAAAAACAACAACAACAACAAAAAAACATTTTTTTTTCTGGGCAGGACACCTGGTGATTCAGATTCAGAAGGCGTGGGATTGGAGCCCAGAAATATTTATTTTTTGAAATACTTTCCAAGTTCCAATTCAAGATGGCGCTGAGCACAAGGCTTTTTCTTCCTCCTCCTGTGCCTCCCCAAACCCCACTGAAATTATCGTAAGAAGGACCAAGATGCATTACCCACAGCAGTGAGGAGAACAGAAAAACTGCAAAGGGGCAAGAGCTAGTAATCTCTTGCTTAAAGTTGGAAAGAGGATAGAAGCACATTGAAAGCGAAAACCCAGCGTTGGGAGCTATGGCCCTCCACCTTGGGAGAGGACGCTGAAAAAGCCACGGTTTCTGGCAGAGTTACAGAGAAGTTTCCAAATCGGTGTAAGTCAGAGTGGCTAAGGAATAACGTCACAAAAATAAAATCAAATGATGAGAGGAGTGTCTAGGGAACAGCTGAACCCTCCTCTTCCACCTCAGGAGATTAGCTGGCAGCTAATCTCCTGGAATAGGTGCTGGAATAGGTGCTCTTTGAAAGAAAGGTATTTGAGAAATCCAAGAGATACTATTTCTAGCCCGATGAATTTCTCCCCAGCTGAAATAACCAGACCAGCACGGAAGAGAAGCCTCCCCCCATTTTCCTCGGGAGCTTGGAAGTGAGAATACACTCACCCCCTCCAAGTACCCATGGTCCACAGACCTCATGAGGGATGGAGAAGAAAGTAGGGAAGGAGATGGGAAAGGAACCCGTGCTCATAGCTGTTGCGTTACACCCATGGGGCACTCATCCAAGCTCTTCTGGCCATTTCTGTTAATGTATTAGGGGGGCATAAGAACTTTAACACAGAGCCCCAAACATCCCAGCCTCTCTGAGGGTGTCCCTTCTTCTCTGCTACTGCAAACAGTGGCAGTGGGAATCAAACTTTCCCTTTAAATTATATCTGTCTGAAAAGGAGGCATTCTCTGATAGGTAGAGTGATCTAAAAAAGACCCAAATTCCCATGTGCAATTTCTTTTTACTATCCTTGTTTGTTCACTGGAGAAGGGAAGAAGCCAACATTTGCTAGAAGAACCCAGCACTCGATCTGGTCCCATAGGGTAGAGGTGGCCAGGAGTCCAGGTTTCGATGTTCTAAGAGCATCTGGTCCATCGTATGAAGGTCAGCACCCAGAGAATCCAGGCCCAGGCAGCTTTTCGAAACTGGTGTGAAACTCTCCCCGGTCACTGGCTAGAGAGCGACTAAACGTCCTTCCTCGGGAGAGCCACTGACAAGTATGTGGGTGGGGTCTCGGAGCTCCATCCAAATGGGCTCCAACAGGAGGACCACAGGGAAAGGAGTAGACGAGGCAGAAGCCCTGTCACCTGAACTGGACAACATAACATGCATGACGCTGACGCAGCAGAAAAGCCACAGATCTAATGCACAGTCTGCTTGCGATTTCCACCACCCGTCCCATGTGGGTTCCAATCTGGGAAACGGGTCCCACTTTGGACACAACGGGTTAGAAAAGTCTCACTGAACCTCTGGCTTGAAAGTCCTCTGTGATGTCAGATGAGAGAGAGCTCTCGTTCTCTTGTATTGAGAAATTAAGTCGCTTTAGGGCTGGGGGAAGGGGAGTCCCTAATTTTTTCTTGAAAATAAAAACATGGTGAATGCAACTGTGTTTAATGCCCTTGGCTCTACAGTGAGGGCTTGTGGCCCGTTTTCAGACCACAACCTTCCGTTCTTTCTTCCCCAAGCTCGCATTCCGCCAGCCTTTGCCCGAGTACCGTGGATGTTCATGTGTTTGGTGGGAAAGAAGAGAGCTTGGTGGTGGTGGGGGGGTGTGGACTGGGAGAGAGCTGAATCCCCCTTTGCGTGTGTCTCTAACGAGTTTATTTCTGATCAGTTTTGACCCCTTCTCCAGCTTTTTCAGAATCATCTCTTGCTCACAAACTTGGCTTTGTTGATCAATGAATGAGCGACTTTTTAGCCTACAGTCTGCGTAGGAAACCTCAACAGCTCAGGGCCCAAGGCAAACGGGTCCACTACATTTGTACGTCCAACCACACCCATCTCCACAGTGGAGATCACTGGCTCCTGTCTTGGGCCATCCAATAAAGAGAAGTAGTTGTGCTCAGGACTTCTTTCTCCATTTTGATCTCTCAAGGCATTCCACGTGGATGCTTTTTTGTTTTCACATTTAAAATCCATTTTCTCTCTCTGGGGAGACTCCCCAAGACCATGGCTCAGAGTCCGCCTTCATACACCCTTTGCTGTCAAACCACCAGGCACACAGGCATTACTTTTAATGTCTGTTTGTATAAGTCTGCCCTGAAATTTCAAAAATTTCAAAATACAATGGAATCTCTTACATGGGGAGATCGCACTTGTAAAGGGGTCGTTTTGTGAACCCCAGGGAAATAACAGAATCTTCACCTCCATTCTGAGGCTGCAGCCAGCTGCTACCTTGGTTACAGGATGTGGCTTCTTAACAAGCTCTTACTTTGAATGGGCTGTTTATGTTCTGTTTACGAGGGGAATCTAGGTGTGATGCCCACTGACCACAGGAGAGCTGGACTCAGTGAGGCCCTTTCTTTGCACTAAATGTGCTTGATGGGAATCTTTCTCAGTCTCCTTAGAGCAATAATGCAAGTGATAAGAGCTCGTGTTGGTGTGAAATAAACTGGACCCTGAGTATCTCCATCACCTCAAGCAGAGACAGATTAGCTAGTTCTATAGATAGAAGCCCACCTCCTCTAAGCTTGGGGTGGGGGCCTGGGTGTCCAAGTGCCGGCCACTCCCACCAACAGCTGAGGGTGTTCGCAGCTCTCCACCGTAATCTCCCCCTGGGCCGAGGCTGCAAGCCCCGGGCCCAGATCAGTGGGTCAGGAGCTTCTAGATAACTTCAGAACCTCGTGTATGATTGCTACCGACATTCTCGCCCTGTCAACTGTTCAGTCTTGAGACTTGCAGGGGGAGGAAATGTCACAAGATGCATCCCTTCACCCGCCCATAGGTGCTTCTGTCAGAAATTACCCTTCGTAACAGGAGAGAGAGATGGTAAAGCTGAACAAATAACACAGTGATGGAGGCAGGCTGAAAAATACCAACCCAGAGAGGAAGAAAAGCCAGAAACCAAGGTTCAGCTGGGAGGCTGGAAGCTAAAAGACCGTATCAATGAAGGCACAGATGATGAAGTGTGGGAGTCTATAAGTCGAAGTTACAAAAGAGTAGCGATGGTTTTTAAATTATCTGCACGTTGTTTGACGCCCACCGGCCCCCCGCACCCCCAGTGGGTGAGGTCTAATTTCCCTCTTCTTGAAGACGGACCAGCCTCTGTGAAGTGCTTGTGATGATAAAATGCAGCAGAAGTGACACTCTGCCTTCCGGGGCTGGGTTTCTACTTGGTCTCTCGGGACACTAGCTCTGGAGCTCTGAGCCATCATATAAGAAATTGGCCATCACGAAGCCACCGTGCTGGAGACCACGTGGAGGTAGCTATGTTTGGGGAACCCCCAGTGTTCCAGCCTCCAGTTTCTTGAGTCTTCCCAGCCCAGCTGCCAAGCAGATGAACAAGCCTTCAGATTCTAGCCCCCAGCTTCAAAAGGCTGAGGCCAAAGGGGAGTGAAGCAGAAACAGACTCTCTCCCTCCCCAGCCCTGCCCAGAGGGCAGTTTCTGAGCATAAATTTTGTTTTAAGCCGCTGAGGATTGGAGTGGATACTTCCCTAGTCACAGAACTGGGCTGGAGGGGATGATGATTAAATAAGCAAAGATGAACGAAGATATGGGAAGATTCGAGATGACCTTGAGGAGGTTCTGACACACTCTCATGACTGACAGCAGAAGGACTATGAAAAATATTATTGCATTGCTTGTCTTTTCTTTTAGTCATTTAAATATTATATGCAACTCCGGAGAATAACATTCCAAAAAACACCCAGAGTTCCCAGCCCCTGGCACTGATAGCTATTTTCATTTTAGGTGATGTTCCTTTTTGTCCTTTTCCTGAATTTCTGTTCTATTTCTGCCCTGACTCTACTACTTACCCATTGATCCCTTGGTTATTGGCTGTCTACCTGGTCTTTAGGATCTGTTGCGCTTGGGATTCCCAAACCCTGCATTCAGATCACGAACCAGCCCCAGATTATGCACAGAGATTAGGGCCCCAGAACTTTGTTTCCAGGGTTGGCCCAATACATGCACCTGTATGCTCCCAGGGCCTCTGTACGCGTGACCCTGGACGCTCTTCCTTGGATAAAGATAGACAAGGCATTTAATAATTAAATTTGTGATCAGACAAAAAGCAAGGAGGACTAGCTAATGTATTTAGTGGAAGAATCAGCATTCTGAAGGCTTTGGCCATTATAGGCAATCTATGTATGTTGAGTACGTGAATTGAGACAGGCTAGAACTTTGGACTGAAATAAAGTTTAATGGGGATAGACGCAATGCCAAGTACATGATGGGAAAGAGCTATTTTTTCAGATTAAAAAAAGATGTGGGGCTTCCCTGGTGGCGCAGTGGTTGAGAGTCCGCCTGCCAATGCAGGGACGTGGGTTCGTGCCCCGGTCCGGGAAGATCCCACATGCTGCGGAGCGGCTGGGCCCGTGAGCCATGACCGCTGAGCCTGCGCATCCAGAGCCTGTGCTCCACAGCGGGAGAGGCCACAGCAGTGAGAGGCCTGCATACCGCAAAAAAAAAAAAAAAAAAAGATGTGATCGAATCATCCATACGTGTACATATATCCCCTCTTTTTTGGATTTCCTTCCCATTTAAGTCACCACACAGCACCAAGTAGACTTCCCTGTGCTATACAGTAGGTTCTCAGTAATTATCTATTTTATACATAGAAGTGTATTATAAGTCAACCCCAATCTCCCAATTCACCCCACCCTGCCTTTTCCCCCTTGGTGTCCATGCATTTGTTCTCTACGTCTGTGTCTCTATTTCTGCTTTGCAAGTAAGATCATCTATTCCATTTTTCTAGATTCCACATATATGTGTTAATGTACGATATTTGTTTTTCTCTTTCTGACTTACTTCACTCTGTATGACAGTCTCTAGGTCCACCCATGTCTCTGCAAATGACACAATTTCATTCTTTTTTATGGCTGAGTAATATTCCATTGCATATATGTACCACATCTTCTTTATCCATTCCTCTGCTGATGGACCTTTAAGTTACTTCCATGTCCTGGCTATTGTAAATGGTGCTGCAATGAACATTGGGGTGCACGTATCTTTTTGAATTATGGTTTTCTCAGGATATATGCCCAGTGGTGGGATTGCTGAGTCATATGGCAGTTCTAGTTTTAGTTGTTTAAGGAGCCTCCATACTGTTCTCCATAGTGGCTGTATCAATTTACTTTCCCACCAAGAGGAGTAAGAGGGTTCCCTTTTCTCCACACCCTCTCCAGCATTTGTTGTTTGTAGATTTTTTTGATGATGGCCATTCTGACCAGCAGATAGTGACAGAGAAGTGTAAAGCAATTATACTCCAATAAAGAAGAAAGAAAAGAAACACATGTAAAATTGAAAAAAATTAAAAAGATCTGGTTGTTTAACCCATAAATTCAGTATAAGTCCAAAGTTAGCTGGGTCTCCCCAGAGCTTAATTAACACATTTTCAGGCTGCAGACATAGAAAGCTAGTGTCAAAAAACCGGAAGCAATGAGCTGACTCCATTTTGCACTGGTAACGTTCTCTCTATGACATTGTATTACATTCTGAACATGATATTTTAAGAGGGGCCTTTAAGAGAAATCATACCAACCCGGATTGCATTCAGAGAAAAATTATGAAGAAAGATCAGAGTCGGAAAATCACACTATGTAGGGATGAACTAAAGGAAACAAGAGACTTTGTGTGGAAACATGGAGACCCAGGGGAGAAATGAATTTTATGAAGTTTTCCTGGGCAATGCATTCTTTTGTTCTAAATTCTCTTGAAAGCATCAGTAGGATCAACATTACTTGTCTGCATTCACAGGACCAGATCTGGAGCATGGGTGGCCTGAGTGAAATCTAGACTCAAGGTGGGCACAGAGTAAAAGGGATGCTCCCTCACCTTTAAGACTGATAGAAGATGGCTTTGGGGTGGTAAATGGAAAACCAAAATTAAAAAAAATGGAATAAGACAGAATTCCAGTCCATGTGGAGCATGGGAAGAAGCTAGAACAGAACAGTGTATGTATAGGGTCTCTCTCTCTGTTGTTTTTCTGTGATAGTCTATGAAATACTTTGAACAAAGATTCAAGTGTCACAGCCCCATGTGGGAAAGGCATTCAAGGCCCATTTTCCCCTAGTCCAGCGTGCAGATGACTTAGGAAAAGGGGAAAAAGGTTTGTTGGAGAGAGGAAGGGAAAGGAAGGATAGAGAATCTGTCAGCGAAACTTATTACCGTAGCTTGCATTTTGGTGAGATTGTGTACGTGAATGCCCCATTGACC